>NW_017300059.1:408994-599432 GCF_001594075.2 Trachymyrmex cornetzi | reverse complement strand
TCCTCCGGGAGCGGCCGCTCGAGGGACGAGCCGAGGAGGCACACCCTCGGTGGCGATCATCAACCCTCTCTTCATCATCAACAATTCAACGCGGCGCAGCAGCTGCATCCCCTTCATCCGCATCATTTGCCGCCACCACACGGCCAGTACGGCACTCCGCCCTCGCGACACACCACCATGGATCTCGAGGTGAATCTTTACTCGCGCAACATGTAAATACATACATACATTCTTATTGTTTGCGATGATCTCTCTCAAATTTCGATTTCTCCCCCCATTTCCATTGTCCTTCGCCTCTCATTAACGCTTACCTACCCTATTGTCGCAACATTGACGATATCTCTATTCAACTTGAAGTATATAATGAGAGTCTGCTTTATACTCAGAGAAATAGACATACATTGAAAGAAAAGATTGGCTGCTGCAGCAAATTAGATGGTACAATATGGCATAGCATTTTTAATTGGCTACAGCAGCCAAATTTTGGTTGCAGCATCCAATTAAAAATGCTATGTCATATTCAGCCAATTTTTTCTTTCAGTGTAGCGATGATAAAACTATAATGACGACAATTGTACAAATTTTGTACACAGTTGGAAAATTTGTGTTAAAAGTACATTTCACGCGGAATTGATAAGCCGGAAGATTCTGATTATATCGATAATTAGAATCTTCTGGTTCGTTCATTTTCAATCAGAATTCCAATTAATCCCACCAAACATTTCTTTCAGTGTATATATAAACATAGTTCTCGCTTTTATGGTTGCTTCATTATTTTTCTCTGAGTACACGCTATTATATAATAGCAGAACCTTATAAACAGAACCCTTTTTGGCTTTCTTTATCTTCTCTTCAATTATGGTATGTATCTTTCATTTCGCGTGATTTCGATGCGAGTTTCTAGTTTCTGTTTTCTATGCTTTTGATACACTTCCATATTTTATGAATAATTCATTTGTTTGTTCAATTTTTACATGTAATGTTAATTATTACCCGTCATACAGATACATTTATGTATTATATCTGTATTGATCATAAAATCTCTCTATAATGTGTGTATAAGAGGTTTTATATCATATAAGATAACATTTCTTTATTTATCTTTATGTATCATATCGAAGTTTCCTTCAATAAGGCTTTCCTTTCTCTCCTTTTCTGTGTCGATGTTTGAAGTGACTGAACGTTTTCCTTGCTACATGGAATGGTTCTTTAATGGTTCATAAATTGCATAAATAAAGCCCGTGGTGAACACAGTAATGAAATCTTTTTAGAGAAATACGAAATTGAAAAGAGAACTGTAACTCTTACGCGTAGATCAAATAAAACTTAAAATTTTGCAATAAATATTACAAAATATGTACGTAAAATACTTATTATTTCAAGTACTCTGCTTGTGCAGTTTAATTTGATTTTTTTATGTCATGATAAATTAGAAAGATAATTTAAAAAAACGTTTTTATTGTCATCTACTCCTTTCATATTTCCGACAAATCAGACGCGTTAAAATGATTCTCGAATGCATGGACGTTATCAACGGCACTCCAGTTTTGCTGGCGTCTCTCTACGTGCCGATATAATTTAGGCTCTTTCACGTGTGCAACATGTCCGAGTGTTCTGCATGAGTTTGCATTTTTACAAGAATATTTGAAAATGAAAACCTTGCTTATTTTGTTTGACAAAGTAAAGTCGCATTTTATTCGCAAACAAAATTCTCACCGGCGTATTATTTACGCTCAGGCATTTTGATAATCTCGATAAACGCGGGTTATTCCCCGTAGCTTCCCAAGGTTATGGCAAACGTTCAGTTACCCGAACATGTGTACGGAAACGTACACATCGTTTGTGCAACGAGGGAGAAAATCGTTTTCCCATCGAGAAGAGACCGTAGTGGAACACACATTTTTCATTTTGAGAATGTTTCATTCAAGACAACCGCACGGGTCTACTCGATCGTACTGAGGGTCACCGTTTTATTTATGGCGCACGTGAATGCATACACATTTTACTCTTCGTCCCGGACTCTTTTCATCCCGAACTTCCTCCCTTTTCTCGGTCCGTCAGAGGAAAGTACATACACTGTTTGCTTTAGGAACATTCGTCTTATAAGTTATACAACGTTCACGTTTTTGCGCGATCAAGCGTAAACTGAAGAATGCACTATAAAACGGAGCAGAATTGATTCTACTTTTCGTATAGCAGGGTAAACCGAATTCTTCTCCTACATGAAAAGAACAATTTTGTGCTGAAATATTTAAATACAGATCTGAAAATAACGTTGCGATATTGGACTATCAAAATAATTATATAAGACACATTGAAACCAATTGCTAGAATGTCAAAGTTTTTTTGCAGCATTACTAATCGCACTTGAGTTTCCTATTTGTTTCCTAATTATTTTAATGGTTTAATCAAATTATTCCAGATCTGTGTTTAGCTAAAAGAAGGTACAACTTTCGCTTGTTGCGATCATTCAAGGATTATTTTATTTCTACATTTTCTTATGTAGTTTTCTTTATGGAGACAAAAAATTATGATGACACTACACTCAAGAAAAAATTGGTATTGAAATAAAGAATACAATTTTTATTTACATTGTTACTGTTAGCGACGAAATGTCAGTTATGCTCCAATCATTTAAAAACTAATTCGCAGTTGTTGATTTAATTCTGTGAATAGTTTTTAAATGATGGAAGCATAACTGGCAATGATTTCGTAACGACGTGAATGAGGATTTTATTAACCTCAATTCAATGTAGCAATTTCTCCTTAAGTATTGCGTCATTATTATGTTAACTCGATTTCCATGAGGAAAAATACATAAGAAAATGTAGAAGTGGAAACAATCCCCGACAAAAGTTGTACTCTCTTTCTTAGATAACTTTAATAAAATTATTCTTTCTGCGTAGAGATTTCTGCGTGCACAATATTTCAAAAAATACATAAATATTATTTTTATCTTGTAATGTACTCCGCGAATCGCTAATATGCATAATTAAACTTTTCATAATTGATGAACGTACAAACTTATGATGTAATTAAGCTCTCACGACGTTATTGCAAAACTTCCACGAGACGCATAATATGCATCGTAATACCATTAAACCTAATAATAGATAAAAGATTACAGTATCGTTTGCGTGCAATATCCACGTACATTAATTATTGGGAAATATTATTGATGAAATATAATTCGCGCACATGCGGTGTTTAATGGAATTATTTATATCATATGTTAATCACATTTAACTTATACGATTAATGCAGTACAATTTCTTCACTTCCAGATAAGTTGTGGATAACCTTATCCAGGAGATATCTCTTAGATAAAGTTATCTAGAGGCGAAGAAATTGGGCATAACAGCCGATTGTTCTATCTTCGGATAAACTATGTGGTAATTTACTTTCTAAATGAACAAAAGAGTAAAAAATTAAGAGCATGAGGGAGTAAGAGAGTAAGGCAGTGAGTTGAAGTTTACCGAAAGGTGGAACAATCTAGTCTAAATATTACAACAGTATACGTATTTAATGAGAAAATAGCGGACATATTATGTTTCTGTATAACCTACTTTAATATCGGCCAGATATCTTATGCGACTAATTTAAAAACAAATTTTTAAACCATCACATGTTAACTGGAAATATTATGCGATACCCGCAGCTTATTACTTTAGCGGGCACTGCGCGGTCAAGAACCGCCGGTAACGAGAGGAAGCGGTTAATTAATTATCATCCACCTACGATGTTCTCGTTCATCGTTCATCTTTCTTGCGTTCATCGTTTCCGATAATTGAAGGGTACCGACATATTGAACATAAACGTATCTACATAGCTCGTCCTCTTAACGTCCCAGATTTCTGACTCATTTTTCTGCACTTTAATTACCTGGATATTTAAACTTTTAACGTTAATCGCTTCGTAATTGCGGATAATGTTCTAGGGTCTGCATCTTTAACGTTTGAACGTTTTAGCAGCAGCAGCCATTACCTGTTATAAATATATTCGTCTTTTTAAATAAAATTAATAAGTCGGAGGAATTTAAAATAGTTAGGTATGTTTAAAGAAACATTAAATTCATTTGAATAAAAAATATACACTGTGTTTTATTGCTAGTGAACGCACAACTAAATTGATCACATCAAAATAATTTAAAAAGCTAGTAAAAATATTAAGGTTATTTAAAATTTATCTTTGTGTTTTCACAAAATCATTATTAGCATGAAAAATATATGCATAAGGGAGAAAATGAGAGAATATTATTATCTTATAATCCTGTGTTTTGTACGCGTATAATGAACACCGCGAAGATTATAAAATTATTAATAAACACCTAATATATTCTTTGACTTCCTCTTTATATAGACTGTATAAAATATCAGTAATTTCAACAAACTAAATATATTTCATTATTTACAATATCGTGTAAAATTTGTATTTATATAAACGTTTAATATGTACATATTTGATAATCGTTAAATTAATTCGTAATTATTTATCAACCTATTTCGCGTAAAAAACTTACAAACTAAAAAATTTACAAGTTTATAAATTTTTTTTCACTCGAGAAGATAATGTAAATTTATATTGAACTGATGACCAATTTCGCGAATGAATTTCTATTTGCTGTTTATTTATTTTGAATATTATTAGTTGCAATTAGTAATTTAGACATCGTTACGCTTCGTACGTCGCGCTCAAAAGATCTGAAGATCATGGCACATGTGGATATTGCACGATCGATTAGCTCTTGGTACGTGGTTATTGAACATCCTCGGGGTGTCTCTGCGGTTTGTAGGAGATAATCGAACTCGGAGCGCAGGTGGTGCACATTCGAGATAGCGAACATATGCGAGCGTTACGTCATCATGTTCTCCAGCTTTGCCATTAGTTGGCGACCCGCTCGGTTTATAATATCCTCTGTTGCGATACAACGTGACGTGGTTTCATAAAAAATGAAATTACGTCTCGAATCATGAAATTACATTGCTCAAAACAGTCATGGAATCATATTTTCAAAACCGCATTGTCAAGTGAAGGTTAATTAAAAAAGTAAAAGTTAATTAAAAAATAATTAACAATAAATGTATAAAATTTACACGAAATTCTAAATAAAGTTTCTTGATTTTCATTTTTCTTTAATTGATTTTCTTGAAGTCTAAAAATTTAGGTAAATATATGAAAATAATTTTGTTAGACTATCACGATAATTATGTAGAAAATTCAAACATGATGAGCGATGCTGCAAAAAATGTTGTCATTCAAGCAACCAACTTGAGCGTCTTATATAATTATTTTGACGATTTCAACTTTGAAATATATTTTCAGATCTGTATTTTACTAAATTTTAGATCTTCAGTAAAATTGTTAATTTTTTAATGTATTTTTACCTTTACATAATGTGAAAAGATTATAATATGTAACACTACTATTTTTAGGAAACATTAATTAATTCTATTAATTGTATTGCTCGTGAAATAATTATTTATTGTAAATATGATAACGTTGTAGGTACCTACAACGTTTGGTATGAATCTGGATGTTGAAAACGTCGAGTCAAAGAGCCGGTAATCACGTCCACGATAAAAGCAAGCAAGCTCAGCAATCTCGCTTCTTTCCTCACACTATATACATATATATAAATATATATATCTCTATTCCTATCCCTCTGGTTAGCTTGGCGCGCACAATGACCCTAACCCTTCGTTATAGTTATGCATTCACGTGTAACGGGTGCTCAGTTTTTCCCTTCTCTCTCTCTTTCTATCTCTTTTTTTTATTCCTCTTGTCTTTTCTATCTTTTAATCTCTTATCTGAAAGAGTTGCCAACACCGTTCCAGGTTAAATACATATCCCGTTCTCGAACGTGAATTACGTATGTAAATGTTGCATATCATAAGCACCGATCTTGCAGTTCTCGTAACTTTTTATAACGAATGCGATAATGTAGCTGCGTAACAAATCAATGTGTCGGAAATAAGGAGTACCTACGCACAATCGCATTTTCTTTTACATAGTGTATAGCGTATATGCATTTTTACACCCAGGAAATAACGGAAAATTCCATACAAGGGACAGGATTGTAATTTAAACTCCCTGCGAGTATTTATTTTCAAACACAGCTGCTATTAATTGCTTTTGTATGTAGCATCTCGTAACGGAAATGACGAAAATCAGCGTTTTTCTGATACATCCAGATATACTCCATTTATACGTTTTATTCTATTTACATATTATATTGATTATATTAGCAAATATGTATATTTAATTATCTGTATATTCGTTATATCACGTCCTCACTTTAAAAGTGATACAAATAAAAAATATGATTTTCGAGTTATTAATGAATAAATTAAATAATTATCCTAAAAGATATATAAATATTATCTTTATCAATTATCAAAAGTGAGCTAATGTAACTTCATAAAAAAATTATCAAAATTATCACAACAAATTATCACAAACAAAAAAAGGGTAGTTTTTTAAGGGATATGAAACGAAAACGACAAAAATGACAGCTGATCACGTTAGAAAGATATTGTTTTTCGTATTATTTGATTAGTCAATAATTTCTGTCGAATTGAAAAATATGATTTTTTTTTCTTTTCTTTTTTTTGAGAAACTTAATTGTTCGAGTTATCATGAGAGTATCACTTTCGAAATAAGGAAACTATTTAAATATAGAAAAAATACGATAGGCGGTAGGTACTCCATATTTCCTTGTATCTGGATTCCATATAAGTGTATATATGTACCTTCTCTTTTATTTTTTAACCACATTTGACAAACTACATAATCGCATATCTCTGAAATCATCATGTATAAGCCATGAAAAACTACGTTTGAAAACACTACCCAAGCCTCTGATCATTTTTATCTTTGTTAGATGCCAACGTTAAACAAGGATAAAATGATACTCGAAGGCATTCGGGTAGTGTTTTTGAACGCACCCAAAGAGGAAATTAACATTTTAGGATATAATTACTGATTTACGAAGCGTGAGGACGTTACGCAAGTAATGATTCAATCATCGCGAACGCTTTGACGTGCTTCGAAAACCGAAAAACGATTCATGGAACACGTTTCTATTACGAACAGGAAACTGCTGCCTATGTATCGCAGTATTTGCAGCCACAATTTACGCTCGAGTTACACGGCCGGCCTGTCAACGAAGAGCAACTCTATCGCTAGTGATTGGCGCTTTTCTTACTCGATCTCTTTCTCGAAACAATTGTTTCCAGTTAATTGTCGGTTTTTTCGTTTTTCTTTTTCTCTTTCTTCCTCTCTCTCTTTTTCCCCTCTTTTTTCTACCCCGCAACGTATTACACATCTAACTGGTTTTTACTTTGTGTGTGTGTTTCCGTGTTACCTGCCGTGCCGCCGACAGATGGGGACCAAGTCTCGCCAGAGAAAGGTAATTTTTTAAATTTTCATGTTTTTCACGCAAGATTGCCTGCGGAATCAGTTCTTTTTCTTTTTTTTTTTTTCGTCAACGTGCATGTCGGCATGCTGACACGATCGTTTTTCTCTGAGTGGGATCTACGTAATCCTCGAGTTGACCTCGTGTGTCTAATTATTCGCTCGGAAAATATCTTTATGAATGTATTCACAGCGGAAGGTAATAAAATTCTGAGTGATACCCTATGCAGCACACTTTATTCGAGAAAAATCCTGAAAATTATCTTAGGACGTTCAGAAGACATAGAGATGTATTCTGGTCGTCTTAGGTGTTCCTTGGAAGTTTGTGCTATGTAGGATAACTGATAATAAATTACACCGATGATATAGATTAGAAAGATTCGTTTTTTTAAATGCTTGATTGTGAGTCTTATTTGATATATCGATTATTTAAATGCGTTGTATTTTTACAATAATCGTATAGGTCATCTATAATAACGATCACGGTATAAAATGTTCAGTAAGATTTATTACAGAATAGTCAAGCGCTTTTACATACAAATCATACTAAATTTTCAATTCCGTACGCAGTTTGTACAAATGCTTACAATTTTCCGCCGTTATCGATTGGCAAATCGTTCGAATTTTAATCAGCACAAATCGATAATAGACTAATGCTAATTCGGTTTTATTAGATTTGAGTTAGGTACATACAGGAATGTTGTTTCTGAACACATTAACCCGTACAGCACAGAAACCTTTCAGAGGTATTTCAGAAATAGTTTCTCTGATGAATTGAAACATCTCAAAAACAGTACAAAAAACAGTGCAAAATGTTTCTGCTCTGAGGCAACTATGGAATAACAAAATATCAGCGATTCTTGCATTTAAAACTTTATAAAAAGTTTGCTGAAAAAAATCGTATTGAAAAATATCTTTAGCCTTTCTGAAATATTGCCGAAAGGTTATTGAAATGGCTAATCTCTCTGAAATATGTCAGAAATGTTGTTGAAAATTTATTAAAATAAATTTAAAATCTCAAGAATATATTAGATCCTTTAAATCTCATAAATATATTCCTAAATTAATTTTTATACAAAGCTAAACGAAACTATACTTTCAAAATACATTTTATTTACTATCTTGAAGTTTAATTTTAGGGGCTTTAAATTCTAATTTTTTGCTTACAAGAAATAAGAGCTCCGCCGCGTTTATTTAACGGCGCGTGGCGGTGATGTTGCTCTTCAATTTTATTACGTGTGAAAGATTTCAGAAACATTTCTGTTGTAACATTTTATATGACATTGCAGAATTCTTTCAGAATTGCTGCACATAAAACGTGAAAGGTTGAAATTTTACAACTTTTCTGAAAGTTCTTTGCAACAATCGGTGCTGTATGGGAAGTGACTTGTATGATTTCTTCTTCACGAATGCCACTGATAAGCAATTCATGATACAATAACAGGATCATAAATAAACTCGTGGATCATAAATGAATCGAAACCTTACCGAATTCGCGTGCTTTCAGTCGCCTCTTCCGCGCGGCTATCCACCCCCTTCGGCGATGCTTTTCGATGACGACCCGGGCATCATGTCCGAGGTGGAGACTTCCAGCACGGGATTTCGGCGAGGGGGCAAGCAAAGAAGTAGCCTACCCGTCGTACGAACGCCCAGTAAGACTTTGGAGCGACCACTAGGTAATTTGTGATATATATTGAACATAAAATAATACCCCCTAAATCTGAATCATTGGATAATCACTGATATCAGTCCTAAATATGCCATTGTTAATCAGTGCATGAAACAAATGCATTTCTGTTCTTTTTAGGACTGGTGTTCCTGCAGTATAGGAACGAGACGAAGAGAGCATTGCTGCCGAACGAGATTACCAGTATAGATACCGTCAAAGCTCTTTTCGTCAGAAGCTTTCCGAAACAACTCACTATGGAATACCTGGACAGTCCTCACGTAAAAGTTTACATACACGATAGCAACAAGGACATGTTCTACGAACTCGAAGATCTAAGGTAATTTTTATGCATATTATAAATATATTCTGCTAAATTTCACCTTTTATTCTCAAATGGTCAAATGTGATATTTCGAAGAACGTAGTCTGTTGTTAAATATATTTTGCTCTGCAAACAATTTAAACAATTATTTTTTATTTATTACAAAATCTATTGCAAATATTCGCTATTGCGATGTTTTAGAATATTTTAGAAGCTTTGCATAGAGTTGTTTAATTCCAATTTATTTAATTTTCGTTATGACAATATACGGAAAGAACGTATTTGTTTCAATGGTGAATTTTAATAAAGGAACAATGATTGCGTTGCAGCGCAACATAAAAGTGATTGTTTTGGTTTTTAGATCACACCTGAGAGATATTAGGGATCGCAGTGTCCTGAGACTTTTCGAGAGTGCCGATGGAGTGACGGGGATGCCGGGACCCATGGGGGTGCCGGGTGGCGGCGGCGGTCTGCCTCCCCATTGGGAAGATCAGAGCTACTTCAGCGAACCGGAATTTGACAGCGAATATCAGCATCAGCACATTCACAAGAGCAAGGTAAGTGCGAGTTAACGAGCCTCCATCCTTAGTTCGTCGCTTTTATCCTCCTTCTTCGAAGATGAAATTGATTAGTTCGGTATTTTTTTTTTACTCAATTTTTACGTAATATAGTCTGCGTTATAACGCAATATTACATTGAAAATATATCTTCTTCAGCCCATTATGCAAAATAGGATTACGAAAATTTGATAATTATATTTAAAGTATATGACTCACTCGAGGGAGCTACAATAGAATATTCTTTGTTAATTGAACGTATAAGAGAATATTTTATAGAATAATTTTAAAATATTTACTTTATTAGAGGGACAATTTCTTTCGTTTAATTTTGCATTTTACGTATATCATATCTTAATAGCCGGTGTGAAGTTGGCCGGAACTGTCGCTGAAACCTATCAGGAACTGTAGAACTCTTCGAGAACTTTAGAATTTCGTGATAAAAATTAATTTTGGCGATACTTGGGGTGCCACGCGAAGTTGGTACCCCATTTATAAAATTTTTTTTCTTTAGCTAAATCAGCGGAACTATTGTTAAAACTTAGCAGGAACTGTAGAACTATTGTGGGTGCAAACGGAACTGTGTATAAAATATCGATTTTTTCAAAATGGGGTACCAACTTCACACCGGCATCTTAATATCTGTAAAGAACATTTTGTATTAAAATTCGGAGGAATATAAGTATAGAGGTCATCATAAGATATTCTTTTTATTTGAAAAAATAAATAATTTGTACTTTTTTATGCACTTTATAAAAAACGTACTTTTCATAATTATGTCTGGAAAGATATAAAGAACATCATAAGATATTCTTTTTTATTTGAAAATGAATAATAAATTGTACTCTTTTCTAACCTGAATAGTTGAATCAACTAACAAAGACACAACTATTTTTTTTTTTTTTTTAAATACCGAATGTTTATAGAAATATTTTTTAAGATTTATTATAATAATTAGCAGAGAGAGTATCATGTATAGAATATGTATTCTCAATAAATATTAGGAGATGTATTTTGTTAGAAAATTTTTAAGGAATCAAAGAATATAATGGTTCATAAAAGTTTATTCGGCATACATCACATATACACAAAATACATATATTATACATCACTAGGGCTAAGTCTTGAGCTTAAGCAACTGAGGCGTACGTTACTGATCGATCAAGGCGATTTCCGTCGCGCAGTTAAGTTTCCCTTCTCGCCGAGGTCAATCGATCAGCACACACCTTAAAATCGCGATGAGTATTTTGTTAAAAGCGATCATTGTTATTTCTGATCAGTTTTTTTGAACTTACAATATAATACTGCCCTTCTACAACGTCAATCGTCCTTCACTCCATTAATAAACATTTTTTTAATTAATAAAATTTTATCTTTGTGTACGAATTATTGCGACATTCAGCGCATATTTTTGTTAGAGAAACTTTCAGCTACTTGTAAAAGTAAATTCGTAAAAATGCTGTTTGTAAAAATGTTAATAAAAGTTTCAGCCAACTTGTATGCTTTTATAAAAAAATATCGATGTGGATTTAACATCATAGTTAAAAATCCACATAATGTTGATGTTTATATCGACTTTAATTGCGGTGTTTATATAATTCTTGCCATGGTGTTGATATAAACATTAATATAGTGTAAATTTAACATGGTTTTCAACCGTGGTGTTAAATCCATACTTATATTTTTTAGAATATATAGGTCGACTAAAATCTTCGTTAATATTTTTACAAATTTACTTTTACAAATCGGAAGTTTTCCTAAGAATGCACAAATAAACTTATTAGGATTCTAATATCTTTAACAAGATTTCACAAGATTTTTATAAGTTAATTATTAATTTTTACTAACAAGAGTGGCGACTGTTTCTTGTCACAATTGACCTCGTACTCGCCCTCACAGTACTGGAAGCTTCAGACTTAATTGTCATACAATTAATCGGTCAGAATTGCAAATAAATACGATCGGCAAGATGTTTTGTCAAGCGCAATTTTTTTCATGGCAATATTACTCGCATCTTCGAATATATTCGTAACATTTACAAAGATACAAATAAATATTCTGCTACATTATCTAAGTACGAGAAAAGAAAAGACTCAATGGACAACGGGGAGAAAAAATCGAAAGATTGCGTGACAAACATCTTCACCCGTAACAACTAAAGATACTCAGCGATCTAAAACATGGCGTGGGATACCTGGGAACATTTTGTTCTCGAGAGATCGTCGATCTTTCATCGACCGTGATATCGAGGGTTCACCTGGTTATTCGGCACGATGCTTTAAAAAATATCGGTGTAGATTTAACATCATGCAGTGTCTCTATAATTCTTACTGTGTTGGTATTAACATTAACATTAACATGATGTGAATTTAATGGGATTCAGTAATCGTGGGTTTTAAATCCACACCATGATGGTGTTGATATTAACATGGTGAGAACTGTGTGGATATACCGCATGATGTTAAATTCACTTCGATATTTTTTAGAATGGAGCCTTCCGGGTGGCTTGATAAATTCAGCGAAAATTTACACGACGTCCCGTAATATCGTCTTTGCGCGCGATTTGCCGCGTCGTCTCGTCAGTTGATTAGAATGCTTTACACGCCGGTACAGCTGGCAAGTATAACGCGCCGGAATAAAGCTTCTTGGGCACTGATCTCCAGCCTATGATCAACGCTTTCCCGAACGGCTCATCGGCGCATCCGTCACAGAGGTCCATCACATATCTGACCTCGGCTTCAGCAGGTTCCCGTACGTTTTCCTCCTCGTCCTCCTCGTTTATTCCCTTCGTCAACTGGAGTCCATAATCCGTCAATCCCGCAAAATAATCGTCGTCCAAGTCTTGAGGAATAGAGTATCCATCGAGGATTGATCCGTCGCCTAATTGCAACAGTCCTCTCTTCTTCTTGTCGGCGTCGCGTTTCCCTAATGTTTTATTGTTCGCGACCTCCGTTCTTGGCACGAAAGATACCTGAGATTTCGAGAAACGTGAGACACATGAAGCGTAACGCGCTATTAGTTGCGCAAATAGAAATTTACAGTACGCATAGAATATATATTACTCCTTTTGTTCATTTTATGTAGAAATGCAAAAGAAAAAATTTAGACTTGTTTCCTGAAGCGATTTTCAACGAGGTTTCTTGCAAGAAATTTAAATCGTATATTTAATTTTAAAAAATCAGTCTGTTACATGTAAAGCCAAAGTAATATGAAATTGTCAGAATGTTATGAACTGAAATTTACTGAAAAGAGTGCGAGAGTTACTCGGCGTGAAACAGATATTTTTGAAGCGATACAATGAAAAATCTTAGGATCCTGGTGCAGGCAAGTCAAATGCATTCGCCGAGATTATTTCCACTCTGATTCTCCGAAAGTCTTTTAATTTCTTACGTTAAATAGGTTGGAAACTGCTAGATCGGAACTTATGGTTTAACATTTGCTGAGAAAAATTATTCTCGGGTTACTTCACGAACAAGTATTGATATTTAAAGTATCAAAATTATCTAGTTAAGACGAACAGAATTGTTTTTCGAGTTGAGGTAACACCGGGGAAATGAAATGTATATAAACGAAAAACACGAGATAGATAAAAAGCTAAGGACTTTGGAAAATATTCCATTAATATATTTTCCCCTATATAGGTAAAAACAGATACGGACACGCGAAAGAAATCCTGATTTAAGGCCTGATTCTATAATCCTTAACGATGAAATTATTGAATAATTGTTATTAGCAAAGAACTTTTTTTATTCCGTAGCAAAAAGTAGTGATAAAATTGTCCTAGCTAGCTAGGAAGATGTTGAGTTCAGGACAATTTTATCGTTACTTTTTGTTACAGAATAAGCAGGTTCTTTACTAACGACAATCATTCAATAATAACAGAACTTTAATATAAGTAAAGAACTTCTCTTATTCCGTAATAAAAAGTAGTGATAAAATTGTCCTAAACTCAATAACATCTCCTTACTGTAGGACACTTTTATCGCTACTTTTTTTTACAGAATAAGTACCTAAGTCCTTTACTAAGTCAATCATTCAATAATAACATTATTAAAGCCCATTTTCATAATTCATGATTACTTAAAAGTTAGCAAAAGATTCATGAATGAATTTCATTGATAAATCTTTTGGTAATCTTTAATCTTTATGTAACCTAATCATATATTGTGAAAACTTAAAGCTTGCAGAGAATTATCCTAAGTTCAAATTAAGTCTTTCGTGTTAGTATTTGTTTTTATCTACATATGTAGAACTAAACACATTATAAAACATCTCTTAAAATCTCATGCTTTTCGTGTTTATATTATTTTATTCTCTCATTGTTAACTCATGTAACAATCTTTTCGTTTTAATTAGATGATTTAGTATTTTAAACATTTGTACTCAACTAAAAAAATGATACCGAGTTTACGGCAATTTTGTTATCATTTTGTCATTAATAAATAACAATATCTCTCATTTATAAAAACAAAATAGGTCCTTAATCACGCTCACCTTGCTGTCTGAAATATTAGCTTCCTTCGAAGTTTTCTCGGTGTCTCTCTTCGTGATTGATTTCTTGGACTCAGTCAGACTCGACACCGTCTCGTTCTTGATGTCCCGTTTCTTGGACTCGTTTTTCTCTCTTTTGAAGAGATTATGATAAGGCCCATCCGCAAAGATCGACGACGGTCTAGGAGCAACGGGTAACCGTTGCTGCGTCGACAGCGCGGGGAAGGCTGTCGTGAAAATGTCGAGGTTCAAGGGCGGGAGCGGTTGTGGGGGTGATTCCGGGACCGGCGGTAATGCCGGATGACGGATAGTCAGGCCGTTTTGTACGATCTGAATCGATGCCCCTGGATTGATCCTCACCTGGAACGTCGTTCGCACGCATGAAACATTCATGCTCAATTGAGCGTGGCGAAGCGTAGGAGAAATAATACTTTGAACACGGGGTGGAATGTCTTACATTTAAGAGGCATCGCGACAAGACGTGTGAAAAATGATCACATAGAAAGGGCGATTTTGTTGAAGTATTAAAAAATTTAACATAAATATATTAATGAAGGACTACTATTCACTATTAATTCCATAATGTCAAATTGTACCTAATTTGAGTTGTTTTTAATTATTTCCGTAGGTTGCCACTATTTCTCTTTTCAATATGTCATTAATTTAATTAAAACAATGAATAATTGAATTGGAGAAAATGTATTAAATTTGATTAAAATTTTGTTTGTTATTCACTGAACATATTAATATGTTGTTTACGTTGGAACTTAATACAAAAATGGATTTATATTTTGGCACACATGGAAGTTACTTCCATAAAAACAACTCACAGAATTGGATTACTATTGCTCCTTTAGCTATAACAGTGCAGTTTAAGCAAATTGTGCGCCAATTATGTCGGTTTAAAATTTAGCTAAATATAGATCTGAAAATAATGTTGGACTATCAAAATAATTATGTAGAACATTCAAGTTGATTACTAAAATGTCAAAACTTTATGCAGCATTGCTCATCACGCTTGAGAAATTATTTTAATAATTCAATAAAATTTTTCAGATCTGTATCTATCTAAATGTTTAGATACTTCAACAAAATCGTTCTTTCCATGCGCGAAAACACTTAACAGGACGTTCTAATTTTTCGGATGCTCCCTCGGACGTTCTTTAGATGCCTCCGTGTCTCGTTTCCGGTGATGCTAATCAGGGGACGGAAGATAATTAGCTTGATGATACGGAAGCACACACGCGGGCGCTCTCGAGTGTAACGAGGTGAGAAAACGTGATTATACTTGTGTATTGATCTGTCCTCCAGTGAGATAGGGATGCGGTGGCAAGGGAGGTCCGGTTACAGGCGGCAGCGTGGTGGTTCTCGGCATGTTATTACTGGTGTCGTGTTCGTAATGATGGGCGTGATGGTGCTTGTGATCTTTGTGCGCCTTGCCCGCGGTCAGGGCAACGTTGTAGAGCTGTACCATCGTCAGTTCTCCTAAATAGCCACCGGAACCTGGAAGAGAGTAGACGTTAGTCAGCAGACGCGCGTCGCGACGATAAATCATCGTCAACGATGTCGTTTGCATAATTCGATGTACGATAATTAATCCACTACATGGAAGAATGGTTTTACTGAAATACCTATCTAAAAATTAAATACAGAAAATAATTTTATCTGAACCGTCAAAATAATTGTGTAGGATATTCAAACTGGTTGCTACACTGAGAGAAAAGTGTTTTATATGTGCGACTATAATTGTTAAAATAATTATGGTTAAGACCTTTTTTTATTTTTTTAGTTATTACTGTTATGATATTAGTAATAATAATTATACTTACAATTCTATAAAAAAATATATAATTAGCACTGAAAATGACTGTAAATTATAGTTATGATAATTACAACCATTTTTGCTCTTAGTGTAAAATGTTAAAATCTTTTGCAGCATCGTCATCAATCTAGCTAAATTTTTAGATACTTCAGCAAAACTATTCCTTTCGTATATTGAAACGGTCTTATTATCAATAATTGAAACTCGATAATTGTGATTCTTTCACTTCCAAGTGATCAATATAAAATTCTTACCTGGTGGCGCGCCTTCGCCTTCCAAGAAACCGCCACCCAACTGTCGTTGTTCCTGTCCCGAAATGGCGATTCCGCCGCCTTTGATAACATGCCCAACTAGCTGAAGAAAGCACGATAATGTAAGTTTTCTCGCGTATCTGATTAACCCAAATATCTAAAGATATATCTCCATAAATCGCTCTTTTATTCGCTGGACTAAACGACACGTGAAATTAATCTAAAATGCAGTCCAGCCTAATGCTCCCTTAATTGATTGCTAGAAGAAAACCCGAAAAAACCAACGGTATAAGCCAATGATACAAATAGAATGGAAACTCAGGATTGTATGTCTCCTGTGTACGATATAACAGTGGATAGATTGCACGTCCGCAGTCGAGCGACGTTATATGGAAATTTAAATTGGTTTCTGTTCTTTTTTATTTGAAAAGTAACCTGGGTATCCTCGGATGAGAATATCGCGATATGGAATTCTATACCTTTCCATTTCCCGTTTATTCTATTTCGTCGCCATTTTTTTCCGTTTCATTTTTGTCCGCAATCTAAATGCAGGAAACCGCCGTCTTGACAGTCCTCATGCGGTTTAGAACTTATGGCGAATGCGTCTTGCATTTAATTGCGAATCTTGCATTTCAAATTGCTGACAATTACATAATTATGTGATAATCGCAATAATTTTATTAACTGAATAACGTGTTGATAAAATGTATTGCGCTTTGAAATAAATAACTACGTTTCTCTTAACCCTCCTGACGTGGATCTACTGGACTCACTCCAATTATATTCTTTATATTACATACATCTGTAAATTTGATTTTTATTATTATTAAAATAAACTTAATATTTATGCACACCCATCTTTACATATATATATATATATATATATAAAATATAAGTTTTAGTTCTGAAATTAATTAGTGTCTTTTAATCAGCATAAATTAATCCTCTGTTTGCAATCTGGGTCTTTTTTTGGTACAAGCAAGATTTCACTCTTAAATTTCTCCGAAATAAAGACAGAATCCGAGTTTCTCTCTTAAAAGACCTTGTCAAAAAGCTATTTGATAATATAATAGAGAGAGATGTTGAAAATTATTTCTAAATTTTCCATATTTTTTGAAAGCCTAAAATAGTAAAAAAAGAAAACAGATTGCAAACGGAGAGTTAAATGAGTCTCTCAGCATCACTAACTGTGCTATAATTTTTAAAGTCAGTTTTGGAGGGTTAATCATTGCAATGCACGTTTTGTACGGTATGACACGTTTATAAGATACATAGGTAAATTCCTGTGCATTATATTATACAAATGGATGGGTGACTATGCAAAGTGTTATAGTATTCAAAAACAGACATTAAGTCGACAAAATAGCGGCAACACATTCGCGAACGTGAGTCGTATACGAAGGAAAGTACCGAAAGCTTGTTCACTCGAGGAATTCTTGGCGCATTTAACATAAACGATAATTGAGACAACTTATACAACATGGATCCTTATGAAACTACATAAAGATATTTCCATGCGAAACAAGGAAGCCTCCTCTTGCCATAGAACGTTGCTTCTTTTTTTAAACTTGTATTTATAATTGTATTTTTGCTGAAGAATTCGATTGAAATTAGCTTTTAGATAGGTATGATTTAATAAATAGATATTGACAGTCAATTTGACATCTTTTACGTTTGCGATCAGAATTTAATTGAGGAACTCTGATGAAGTTTTAACTGTTTCCGTAATATTTACGGACGACGTTTCCTATTACTTTTTGTTTAAATACCATTTTTCATCAATCTAAAAATTCGTGACCTTATATTTTTGAACGAAAAATGGAGTAACACGAGTATCTTAATTCAAGGATTCACGGTGGTTGTATTAATATTATAGGCTAAGGTAATATATTTTTTGCGTTAAATTATTTACAATTTTCAAGATGCTATTAGCATATATGCTATAGCAATATTATTAAATTGCTTGTGAATTTAATTTAATTGTGATATAATTAGTTTCGTTTATGATTGTATTTTTCAAGAAAATAATGTCAGCGTGTAGTTTACAGAATTCATTCACACCGAATATTTATATAAGGCACAAAAATAGAATTATTTCTCTTAATTGATTTATTCTCGTCGGTCTAATTCCAAATTATAAATATATTAGTATTATTCGTTACTTTACTAAAATTTTTTTTAATACATCATATGCAGATAAAAATTGACTTCATTACTTTCGACGATAAAAATCAAGTTGTTATATCACGAAAATATCAAAGATATTAAAAGACGAATATATAATAAATCTACATATTCATCGCTGCGTTTTCTTGTATTTTAAAGTAATTATTATTATTAATTAATCACAGCTTTATTTCACGTATTTTTAAAACCGCGATTAATTATTACGCCGGAATGTAAGAAAATGCGACGACGCGAATGTGTAGATTTACTATATTCATCTTATAATACTTTAAATATTTTCAGGCCGTAATTATTCTAATTCGTTCCGTGTTCTTGATGGCGTATAGAATGGGTGCATTCAGTACTACAACCGCTCACTGAACGCTCATTGAGCTCTTGCATCTGATTGGCATATTCCGTTAGAACTAAAAATATAGTCCAAACAGATAAGAGCTTACTGAGCGTTCAGTGAGCGGTCGTAGTACTGAATGCACCCAAACCCAATGAATTATAATTCGCATTTATCTTGTTTAAATTCTCACCGGACATTTTACCAAGTATTGAAGTATTTCGAAATGGTAACGTAAATCCGTTGGCCTTGATATCTGTGACGTCTGTTTACAGCGTGGCGGACGGCGCTCGGCGCGTTGTTTACTCAGGAGGTGTAACCGCTATCATTCGTACGACGACACTCGAACTAACGGGAAGTCTTCGCGAAGCCGCTCCACATTACTCTTTGAAACGCGAACGTTCCTATCGAGTAATTAGCGATCGTTTACCGGCGCTGCCAATTAACTCTCGCGCTTAACGTCTCGTGAACGGCGCGTTGAAGCGACGGCTCCTTGCAAAATATTATCTCACGCGAGTTTTTCTTTTGAAAGCAATATTAAATATCCGAACGGACTTTTCTCATGATTACGTATATGGTGAGTGCGGAGTAATAAACTGATTGTAATATCGAATATGGTTCGAGTGTATGAGGTAATATCGAAATTTTATTGATAACATTTTATATTTCGCGAACTGATTGAACACGCGAGAATAGCTGGTCTTAGAAAGTAGCAATAAAAAAGAAATGGCGTATTGTAAATTGTAACTTTATTATTCTCCCTCTTTCTCGTATTGAGCGGCGTGTGAGATTTTAAAACGTGAAATTTAAACCTTAAACTGTAAGAAATTAATCAGTCGATTAATCAGATCTCTTCGACTGTGATTTTTTTATGGTTTAAAGCTTAAGTTTTACGCCTTGAAATATCATTGTGCTATCTCACCTGTCTATTGCGATGTAATAAAATACGTGTGTAAAGGTGAGTGCCGTTTAAAGTGTCGCATAATCATTGTATTCCGATAATTAGGTGCGCGCGCAATCTTAATTAATCGCTTTCGCGAGTGACTGTGAATGCAACAAGAAAACTTGAGAGAGAGAGAGAAGAATGTGGAGAATGCCTGAAAGACATCAAGCCATGTCGAAGAAACCGCGGGGTGAATACAATTTATTATTATTTTATATAATCGTTAAAATAGTCATCTGTAATCCTTTAATCAACACGAAATTTATAATATTTATAAGTTATAATATATACTCGATATATTACAAGTATCGAGTATATTATAATTTTAAATAAACGTTAATTATTTTCTATCGTTTGAGTATATTTATATTTTACAATTCGAGGAAGCAAGGAAGTTGCTACGCATCGTATCGATAAACAACAGATTATCTTTAATTTGAAATAGTACATTTATCAAAAATATAGATATAGAGAAAATAAGATATAGATATTATAAATCGATAGCATAAGAATAAAATTCACATCTCAAATTCATGTTTTAAAATGGATGGGAGTTAGGCAAGTAAAAATAAAAATTAATTAAACAAAATAAATAATAAAAATTAAACAGTGATTATTTATACCTGGAAAATTATCCGATTTATTATAGAAAAATACACTTATACACAAAACTCAGTAGAATTTTCACGAAATCGAAAACTACTTTAGCGTTTTTATTATCGAAATAATTTTATTGTCGAATATAAAGCCGTGACATGTAAATTTATAGTGTATTTTATTTCAAAAGAATTTAGTTCCCCGCGGAATTCAGTTTTGCATGAAAATTCTTGAATTATCATTTTACACGGAATATAATATCGCATTCAACTCGAAAAAACGCAATCTTTTAATAAATAGTTTTTGTCGTTTATAATTATGTTTAAAATATACCACATAAAATATTTTACGAGATTTCCTTGCACAAACTTTTAAAAATTTTTTGTAAAATTTATACACTTTTTCGGTAATGTACGTCACGTGGTGTAAAATATGAATTCGCGTAATACTCATCATATACTTATCTATTCTGAAAAATTAAATTTATCTTAAAATTTCAGAGTGAAATTTAACATGGAATAATTTGACTACAATGAATATTTCGAATATAAAATACAATTATACGAAAAGTAATACAATTAAATGAAATTTATTATTCGATTCATATATATTCACATACACAATTATATTATCTTATTAACAGAAATACACTCGTGGAGTATATATTGAAACTCATTTTAAAATTGAGCCAATCTTACTTAGCTTCATTTACCGCAAGGAAACCGAGGAAATTATATAAAATCGGAAAACGATACGAACTTCGGAGTAAAATTATTAGTGCATAATTTTTTCCGTGTCGCAGTAGTAAAGCCATGTTTACGGTCAGACGCACATTCTCTGCTCAGGAATAGTCATCGCCGCAACGGCTTTTAATGAAAGCACTTTCCAACGGTTAATTAATTTCGTATTCGTTTCGTGTGCGCAATTTTATCGCCGTTGACATTCGCGCCATAAGTTCACCGTATAATACCGTGCTATAATTAGCAATGCTTGATTACAAGCATATCACATTTCCCGATTTGTACTTAAACGTCAAAATTATTAATTAATCAATTTTTATTTCGTCCGCATATTTAAAAAAAGTTTTAGTAAAGTGTAAAAAATAATACTAATACGATAATGATCTAGTATTTATTAGAAAGTTAATTTTATCATTATTCTTATTAGCATTATTTATTATCTTGTATTTATACTGAACTTTTTTGCAATATGTATTTATTAATAAATCATTTTTAAGGATTGTGTAGCAATAAGTGCTAAATTTATAATCGGACAATTTTTTATTTCTATAATCAGAATAAAGTTCTGTCCGACTAGCTCCGATTTCGATGGAAAAAGCGTCAATTTACTACATTAAAATGAAAGCTTTTAAAGAGATTTTGATGACCCTCTCATGGAAAAGCCATTTTTTAATAAAATTGTAAAATTAGTTAGTATTTATATTAGTAATTGGAGAAGGAGAAAGTTGTGGGATGAACCTCTTTGCGTGGAAAGTTGCAACGTTTGAATCTCGTCACACTATTGTTCATTAAAAAATAATAACAAATAAATTTGACAATATAAATGTGAGTTTAATTTTATAATTTAAATGTTATGTGAAAAATTGTAAACCTCTGGAACCATCGCTTCGCATTGTGAAATGTATGCGTGGACGCAATGGGTTTTATTTCTCTCTTCGGATGAGCTCCACCACCGAAAAAATAGATACATACTCGTTCTACTGTTTTATTTAAAAAATAGCTTTTCCGTAGAATTCGTCAAAAATTCCTTTAATCGTTTTCATTTTAATCCGAAATGAAGCTTTTCACAGTTTCAGCGAAATTGTTGATATTCTGTTTTCGGAATTTTACCTAAATGTTTCTGAGTTTCATTAGAGAAATTAATCATGATGCATCCAATATACTGGTCTCTTTTTACAAGCAAAAATATAGTTCACGAGAGCAAAATTGAAAAAAAAAATGAAAAAGCGCGCTTTAATTAAAGTCAAATGATGTTTGCGTGAATAGGACGGCGACTATTTTAGCCATGAAAGGACGACGAAACACGAGTTAGTGATTAGCGGTATGATTGTAAAAGTCGATTCTAGTGCGAGAGACAGCCGGTGCAATCTTTCTTATTAGAATACCGAGGACAATGCGCCATGATTACACCGTCATTGTCGAGCTGGCCGTTTGACCCAAATTTACCACAGCACGAGAAGTGAAATCTCAAGAGATCGACGCGTTTTCTTACGCATTATCAGCAATTGTAACTCCGAAGTCTTGAAATCGCTCGGGGGAGGTTAATGCTGGACGATCTCGTAACAAGTTTTGCGAATAACGTAACAACTTCGTTCAATGGTTCTGTCGAATTCATGTTAGAATATAGTTGGGTCCATGTCGTTACAAGTTACGAGAACACGTTCTCAGTAAATGAGAGGCAAATGGCTTTCTCTCAGCGCGGCCGAAATTACGTATTTTCGACGAAAGTTTCGAAGTTTTCGAAGTACTAAGCCACGTGTAAACATAGGTGAGCCAGGAGAAACTTCAGAAATAGCACATAGTGCGATGCATAACCGACGATTTTTAAATTGGGGAAAAGCTCTTCATTCGACTCAAATTATTGTTTGCCAATCTGGACTTTAGGAAAATTGATTAGTATCCTTATCATATTTTTCGATATTTCTACTTATCTATTTATTTCTTTTTATACGAAAAGATCAGATCTGAAAATAATTTTATTTGAACTATCAAAATAATATCTAGCCTAACAAAGGTAAGTAGGTTGGGGTACTTAAAATAGCCCAAAAAATTTTATTTTTATAGTTATATTTTTTTAATAGTGTGTGTGTGTAATTAATTTCATATTGTATTATTTATACTTTTAAAATAGAAAAATGTAAAAATAATGACCTTTAAGCCTGGATAATACTTTTTACTTTTCCAGAGCAAAATTTTTAAGATTATGTATGGGATGCTATGGTCTATTTATTTAAATAAAGGTTAAGCGTTAATTATTTTTATTGTTCAACAAAATTATTTTCAGATCTGTATATAATTAAATTCTTAGATATTTTAGTAAAATCTTTTCGTGTACCAATTTGCTTACCTACTCTCTGAAACTTTTTAAGTATTTCGCTCTTAAAGATTGAAAATTGAGTCATTCTGTTTCAAGACTGGCTTAATTTTCTCTCTTTAAAGTAAGATTCCGCTATAAAGAATTTAGAGTGTACCAATCTATAAATATTTTAAGAAACGAAGCGATAATATCAAAAGCAGGATAAAATCGTGCTTACCCTGTTGTTGAACCCGCGACCTACGCGCTCGTCGTTGACCCAGATCTGCCATTCCCCGGTGCGACCGTTCCAGCTTGTGCAAGAGTGGTACCACTTATTAAGTCTCAGCGGATAATTCAATCTGTATAAATTGTGACCGTTGACGTTAAGCATGTAGTATGAACTCCTTGGTGTGTTTGCGACCCACGACAGTATCCCCCGTGGTTGGTCGCCAACTGAAAGCCGAGGGTATAAATTATCCTGTCCGCGACGCGGAAAGAGGGAAACGGTTTTCCTGCGCGCAAGTAGAATAGATGTAACATTACTATTAGGGATGGTAACCGTCGAGAATACTATAGCAGTTGTACATGCAGATACATGCGAGATTCTGACGCTTTCATTCACGGGCACGTTTCATGTTTTCGGACGCTTTCGTTCCAGAACAGACGGGTGAAGAAATATTAAATACCTTGTTATTTATACATTATTTAAAATTAGTATTTAATTTAAGATTAACGTTAACATGTTACGTTTTTTATCTTTAATGAAATGCTAATATCATTTCCAACGTGCAATATTTATTTATTAAGCAATGGAAAAATTGAATAATGATCAAAAATTAAAATCCCAAATTAAATGACTTATCTTTTATTATCTATATTTTACATAAATAAAATAATTTCCAACGTGTAATATTTATATTTTATTAATTATGTAATATTTTTAATTATGAATGTATAATCATTTTTTGTTTTATTTTACACTTTCAGAATTAATATAAATTTCAAATTTTCAGTTATTGTTTGTGTAAAACAGATTTACAGCTTATTCTACTGTTATGTGATTAATTTTAATTCGATATAGTTTTAAAAAGTTTAATAGTTTCTAATAATTAATTAAAGAATTAATTAAAATTAAGTTGTTTTGTAAAATTCTTATAAATAATAATTACTCGATTTTTATCACGATATTTTTCTTATAAGGTCTTAAAAATGATTTGTGGATTAAATATTAAAAGTACTTCTCACAATGGTACATTTCCAGTATATCTATTGATTCTGGAGGCTGAGAAGCGTTTTTAGATATATGCGAAGGTAGGGACTTATTGTTGGTGTATTTATGACACCGCGCATATCCACCTATTGTCACGCACGCCTGCGCGTAAGAAAAAAGAAAAAAACCACCTAGCGTATGTGTGGAACTTTCTACCGGCACAAAAAAGTCACAAACCGCTCGGAACCTTTCTAAACTGCATATTGAAAACAGCCGGAAAACGTCATTGTTCGTATGCGAATAATAATGTATGCGGGCGTAAATCTATTCTTACGACGACATGAGGAACGGCATGATTGTAACTTAAGCTAATCACTGATCTGCGGAAAGAGAGAGCATTGCGTAGGAATCGATTATGCAACTGAATAAGACCGTTAATATCGCGTATGATGTTTGGAGATTATACGATATTTTAAATTAAATTTATTTCGATATTTATAATAAATTATTTGCAATATTGCATAATCCAGATTTAGTAGTAGCATTTTAATAAAACTTTATATCAGATTTGCTGGGAGCATTTTGATAAAACTTTATTTCACATTTATTACATGTGAAAACAATCGCTGTGTCGTATTAAAAAACATTATTATATATGATGAACCAATAAATGCACGTACGAGTTTACTAAACTTTAGGTTTAGCGAAAAATGAATCCATTATCGATGTTTACGTATTAAACTTCGTAATTTTTTAAAATTTTGTTTAAAAATATCCTGTAATTTTAATGGAAAGATAATATTTTTTCTTCACGAATAAAAAAAATATAATAATTTTGGAAAATATAATTAGCAAAGCTATTGAAAGCAGTCGCTGTTTGTTTTTCATATATCTACATATAAATATCGTGAACATCGCACATTCATTTTTGTAAGTAGGTATACTGACAATTGAATGCACCAGTTCATTTGCAAGTTTATTGTTTGCTTATCTGCAGTTTCTGCTGTGTTAGTTAACAATATATCAATTACGAGAAACTAGGTCGAAGGTAAATTAGTGCACGTTGTAAAATTCGTTAATCAACCAACTTGCGCCGTAATTTAAGGAGCGCGAATTTTCTCTGAGTTTTTATGATAACAAGTTTCCAATGTAAAAAGAAAAGTCTTGTTTGTTAGTCGCATGTATTATTCCGATAACAAAAGAACAGAGTATATTATTAAATCGTCGTGAATTTGTTTTTGTCTTTCTTACAAGAGAACCACGTGAAATATCAAATTTTAAAACTTTATACGTATGAGATATATAAATTAGATGATTTTAGAAAATATTAGTGGAGACTAATAAACTGTTTCGAGAGAAGTGAAATAATCCTTTATATATAAAACGATTTTTAGTTTTTTTTTCCATTATATTTCATAAATTCAAGATTTCTCATATATTAAAGATTTCTCCTATCTCTGAATAGCGTATATAAAGAAAATCCAGAGAAGCGGCTTAACAATAGTGTTTTTTATTCTACTGAAGTGAACTCCAATGTTCACGATACGTTAACACACGATATATTATGACATGGAGATAACCCGCAAATCTTGCATAGCTTTTTTGAAGAAAATGGAAGCTTTAAAAGAAATATTCAAAATATTAAAAAATATTTATACAAAAATATTATAATAAATAATCTCTTTATTTGTGCACTTAAATATTATTAAAAAAAAATAATATTTTGAAAATCATTTTTTTAAATGCATTATTAACGTGAATAAATAGAGATGATTTTTATTATAAAGCTTTTATTATATAGAACATTTTTTGATATCTTAAATAGTTTTTGATATATAACAGAAAAGCAACTGTTTATTAGCTCCAACTGATATCTTCTAAATTTATCTACATTATTAATACCGAAAGTTAATACCGTATCACAATTAATACGCTATGTTTGTAACACCGTTATGCGATAACGTGCAATATTACTTTCAGTGATACACGCAGTGAACTTTCGCTTTCACATTCGATATATTGTGCGGTGATAAAAGGTGAAAGGAGAAAGAACACGTTCGTATTTTGGCTCACACTCACCTGCGTAAGAGAACAAGGGATGGTCATTGGAGTGATTATGGAATTTCGTCCACATGCAGAGGGTGAACTCTTTCATGTTTGGCAGGTCCACCTTGTAATGGATGTACTGCAAGATGAAAAAATGTATGTACATACACATACGCACTCTCTAAAACATTAGAGTGAATCTTATTCCGAAGAGTGAAATCTCACACTTATAGATTGAAAGTTGAACCACTCGTTTCTAAGACTGGCTCAATTTTTTAGCCTTCTTTAGAGTGAAATTCCACTCCAACGAATTTAAAGGGTATATATATATATATATATATTTATATATATATATAATATATGTACACTCCAAATTTTTCTTGGAATGAAACCTCACTCCAAGATAATGAAAATACAACCACTTTTGTAAAAGAGTGAAAATATTTCATTCTTTATAAAGAAAATATTTTCACTCTCTTGGAGTGAGATTTCACTCCAAGAAGTTTACAGTGCATATATACTATATATATATATACGTATATATATGATAGTATATACCGTTATAGATCACATCAGTAAGCAACGCTCGGCTGACGTTGATTTCGTGTGCCTATCGCGATCCGAATTGTCAATGCACCCGGCGACGCGCCGCTGAAGATTAATGTGCCCCGTGCGATTTAATCGCTGGAATGTGTACTCTACCGCGTTCGCATCACTTGCATTATACCGGCCTTACATTATTAATCGGTATCGATCCCTACGACTCGCGTTTAAATGAACGTTAGGTAAACGTAACGCGAGCGAGCACGTTTCCGCGGGTGTATCGAACAATCGTGGCATACGAGTGCAACTGTTGTTCAATTCGATGTGGATGATTAGAATTTGATGAGAGTCTGAGTTACATCTTCATCTGCATCGCCAGACTATCTGCCGAATTGTTGCTAAATTTAGAACCATCTTGTTCGCGTAGTGAAAAAAGAAATTACCGTAGCATAATGAAAAAGATACTTTTTATATAATACGTAATGCGACATAAATGCAATTGCGTAGATATTCCTTTAATTTGATGCACACGGAATTACAATAATTATCGCACGCCTCTAAATTGGTCAATTATATTGGTTGTTGACGTTGTACATCGATCGATCGAAATTTATGTATGAACAGTGCTCTACTCGGGGACATACCGATATATCGAATTGATATAGTGTTGATCAGGGCATACACTGCCTTAGGTAGTGAAATTGCTTTGTGCAGAATCACGGTATAATGTAATTAACAAGTAAATATCGCGTATCTAATCTACTATTATCTTCGATATAAAACACAAATAACGTTAAACCAAAAATTAATGACAATTTTGGTTTTTATAGGAATATAGCGAATAAAAATGCAACACTTTTAAATAAGAAATCATTGAAAATATCTATTGCAAGTCATACTTATTATAAGGAAAATTATATTTCCAGCTTTTCTACTTGCACGTTTATTTGCATTCTTATTTTATTATCTCTTTTTTTTTATTATTAAGGAATCACAATTTTTGTTTATTATTTCTCCAGCAAGGATATAATGTGTATACCACATAACGTATATACTGAAATGTGATTGTGTTGTTTTTCAACATTTGTGACAAAATTATTGGAATTTATACGGAATATCCGCGTTTTAATTTTATTCCCAAAGAGCCTTCTCAGACTATGTTTTTCTTAACATTTTTAAACTGATTTTTTTCTTGCGAACAAATATTCCGCTTTGTGATACGTTTAATATACTGAGGATTAGCGTATATTATACTTTGTGCCTGAGGCAATGAAATTACTTCCTGCAAAGAATTATGGTATTATAATTGACAAGTAAATATCATGTTTAGACTACAACTCTTCCTGATATGAATTTAATAAGCACGAGTGAGATATGACAAGCTTGAAGACACATTAATGAAAATACATTCTATTTTTTAAGAATTTAATAATTACAACATATTATGTGTAAATAACACAAAAATTGAAAATATTTGCTATATAAGAGTTTACAAGTAATTTAGGAAAACATTATATTTATTTCTTTACGGCTTTTTATTTGCATATTTACACGTTTATTTGCATTCTTATTTTACCATTATTTCTTTTTTATTTTACAAAAAAAAACCATAATTTTCTTTTATTATTATTATTTAGTATAGGGATAGGACAATCTGTAAACTGAAAAGGGTTACGTTTTCCGAACAGTTCCGCGACAAAATTATTATTTAGGTATATGATTTATGTGAGATTTCCGCATTTCGACTTTATCCCCAAAGACCCAATTCTTAGATTGCGTTTTTCATATACAGCTTTTAAACCGATCTTTCCCCAAGTGCCGTTATTATTACCCACATCCTTTTTAAAGCGAGACAGACACATTAATAAGAATGCCTGCTTTTTATCGGCGATTGCATGAGCTCGCGGTTAATCGATTACGTGTTGTCGACGCGAGAGTGGCGTAGAGCCGCTTCTTGCGTCCGTATAGTTTCTATCTCAAGGGAACGGGAGGACTCGCTGTATGCAGAACGGTTTAGCCAAAAGCGGCCGCAAAATCTCAACGGCGACGACCACGATCGAGATTGTACCGGCACATGTCCAGTTCCTTTTACGGTCGTCAGCTCGCATAAACTTCCCCGCGCGTTATACTAGGGCGCTATAGAAATACGCGCGTCACCGCGCGTTGAGTTAGCCGGTATCTGACAGGCAATGTTTCAGCCGACTTCTAAGAGAGGAGACCGTAAATTTGACGGGCGGGATGAAATATTCAATCGTGTACCCAGCGATACTACTCGCTCAATTTCCCTGCTGTTTGCGTTAAGGTGATTTGTACCTGCAATTCCCGTGACTTATCGACATGGCGAATTATAACGTCACGCGATCGGTCTTGCGAGTTTCTCCATCAGCAACTAGAGTTATATTAATATCTGAGTAGAAAATGTCACGTGACATGATTAAACATATATTACTGCTAGACACATGTTTCAAATGTTTCAATCAACTCTCCGGAGCTGACGTCAAATTTGTAACTATTATTGGAGTTGTTGGATCTGTCATAGATGTTTAAAGATGTTTCAAGTTATAGTTTCTGCAAAAAGTGATTAGAATTGAAAATTTGAAAATAATTGCAAGATGTTTTTAATATATTGTTTGAAAGGCACTAATTTATTTCAAGGAATCAAAATGACATAACTCGTATATAAAAGAATGAATACTAACAAGTAATTTAACTTGTAAGTTAATTTTAATGAAAATAATCCACGTTTGCATAAAGAAAATTGAATTGTTTGACATTTTTGTGTAAAGTGGCAACAACAAACACAAAAATTAAGAACTAATAATAGTAAATTCAAATGTAATAATTTTTTATCGTAACATTTCTTTACAAAGACAGCTAAATTATTTCTATTTATCAAAATCTTTATTAGCTAAACAATCGCAGCATAGTGGGTCTCACACGCAAAAAAATATTTTGCTGCTCCAGCTAGAATTATTGCTGTTTTATCTGATAGAAAATTATGTATAATCATACGCATAGAATTTATAGCATAAATCTAAATTTTATCTCTGTCATCTATGTCTCATTAGATGCAATACATATCCAATATCGTAGTACTTACTAGAAATTTGTCTATTTTAGCTCACTTTTCGTACTTAAATAATTTTCGCTAGAACTGCAAGATCACTTTTTTGGGTGCCTAGACCCTCGTCAACTTCGAAGGGTTAAGTAGTGACGACTTTTATGTATGTACATTAATTTATTTGGACGAGCGTTTCTCATTAGGATAGTGGATCGCTCAAATAAGAACACCGAAAACAACTCGCCTCTTAAATAGCGATCTCGCGTTTATCACCACAGTATTTCCTATATACGAAAGTGCTTCCGCCGTAATTTAAGATCGATTTGTTTCGCCTCTGCATTTAGCTCCGCTGCCACTTTTAGCGAAAACGTATCGACGTTTCGACTAGTGTCGCTCTCGATTTTCTCCGTGTGATAAATTTGCAAATCGCGTTTCCACGAATTGGCAGTCGTGCTTAATATCCCGCCTGGCATTATCGACCGTCACGAGAGGCGTCAGCGCGGCCGTTAATTGTGACGGGGAATGAAGCTGATGAGGGATCGGGTGATAGGCGTCCTGCCTCGGGGAAAATGATCGCCGTATTAACGATTGTAGAAAGTCGCACTATAGCAGGCCTTTGTTCCGGTCGTCTTTGGATCCATTTACAATCCGCGATTTCGCGTCAGTCTCTTTTCCCCTTGCACTTGCTTTGCAATTACGTCTGGCGTAAGTTGAGTCTGAACGACGCTCTCCGACGTCAGATATCATCTTGACTCGAGTAGTTTAACGAGCACAATAAATACACTGTACTCACACTTTCCATCGCCAACTTTTATCGCGTCGATCACGCCCCATGGATTTATTCTCTGTAAGATTATCCGGATGGAAGCTTTAGTATTTCACATTAATTTCATATCTGCGATATTATTCTCGTTTTTTTGTCTGGTATTTCATATCTGTGACATTTTTCTCGTTTTTTTTTTCAAATTATTGTTTCGAATATTTTTCGATTATATCGCAAATATTATGACAATTGTTTTATGTAATGATTGTGTTATTAACGTCCATTTTTTTCTGCGAGATTATTCGGATGGAAATTTTGATTTTTAGTTCCATTCCTATAGCATTTTTCTCATTTTGTTTTAAATTTTATTTTATTTCTCATTTTATTTTAAATTCTTTTCAATATTTTTCGTTTATATATTATTATCACAAATGTTACGACGCATTGCATTATCTTATAATATTATATTAATCTTATAATATCATCTTTATGTTTGGATAAAAATTTTGATCTTCAGTTGCATATCTTGGGCGTTTCTCATTCTTTTAAATCATTCTGAGTATTTTTGGACCATATTATTATCAGAAAAATTATGACATTGCCTTACATCATAATATTATATTAATGATCATTTTATTTGTGAGAATTATTTTAAATCGTGTTATAAAAAAAATTTTTTTTTTTTCGTAGATTTATGAATATATCAACGTTTTCTTAATATATAAAGATATTCATAAAATTAGTAGCTCTGATACTTTTAAAAAGGATTTGTTATATTCATCGTTTTACACATTTTGATCAGTATTTGAAACAGCAAACACAAAACTACATTTTAATTTGAATAACTGTGTTTTAATTTCAACTGTCACAACAACGTTCACTTGGTTAAACAAAAACGCGTGCAGCCATATCGGCGAAGGCCGTTGATATTACCATTCTAAATGAACCGAAGTAGTTTAACTTCCTTTCTCCTTAAATCAACAGCCTGTCACCCGTAACACAAGAAATACCTAAGCCACGTGAACGTAGTATCTTCATAAATCTTATCGCGATAAACCAAAATTGTTTTCATTAAGCGCGTTTATATAACTGGAAATCTGGATATATTTCAACATCGCTGTTATATCGCAAGTGATTTCTTATATGCGATATATAATTCTACATCGCTTGGTAATTTATCTTCATCAACTTCCTCACAATCAGTGAAGCTAAAATTTTCCATCTTGTGACTTTCCTGACTATTATACAAATTTGCCCGGGAATATTGCTGCTGCCGCATCAGACGAGCAAGTAATTCACCTTAGATGGAACGTTCACTTTCTCGTTTGTCGAGTTACATTGAAAACGAAAATGTAGAAGTGCACCTGTGCATTTTGTCTCTAACGAACCGTACAGAAGGCATAACGATATTCGAACATCGTGGCGAGGCATCGGTTGAAAGGCAGTCGCAGAGCGGGATTTTGCCGTTTTTGGAATCACGGCGATTGATAATAATTCAGAACTCGTTCCGACTCGCCCCAAGGGGATCGTCCGGTACCTCGAGAGAGTGTTTTCTCTTACTTTCGTTGGCCGCAGAACGCGTGTCATTTCGTTTGCGTTGCTCTCCCGATGCAATGCCAAGTTGCATTCTCTCGAGCGTGAAGTATACCTCACGTGGCACGTGAACGACGGAATTCCGTGTTAGTTACACACGAGACGAACGAGTTGCTGTTGTGCATGCACTAATTATAAGTACTGTTAGCGCGTACAATGCATGATAAAGAATAAGAAGATAAAAGAGGAAGATGGAAAGTAAGAAGAAGAAAATGAGAAGAAAAGGTATGAGGAAAAAGAAGAAAAAGAGGATCAGAAAGAAAAAGAATATGACGAAGAGGAAGAAGAGAAGAAATGAAAAAGAGGAAGAAATGTGCGAAATGTGATTCGGGAAGAGATCATTTGTCGACGAGAAAATTGTCATAAATTTTTAGAATTTATTTAATATAAGACACACACTTATAGACATGCACTTTGTTGTAAAAAAAACTTTCCAAATGGAGGAAGACTAAAATTTGTCGAAGAGTATAAAGATAAAATATAATTTTTGTATGCTGTGTATGTATGACATAATTTTAATGTATTAAATTAAAATTATGACATATATACTAAAAGAGTCTAATCTTCATCAATGAATAAATTACACGTTTAAGAAAAATATAGTGATAGCAGTTATGTAGGTCACAACTGTGCAAGTTTTACATATGTAGAATTAATGTAATTAAAGCGATGTCATTAATAACCATAAAATAATTAATTTAACTGTATATATGAATATATATTAATTCTACATATAAAACTTGTATAATTGTCATCTATATAGTTATCACCACTATGCTTATCTTTTTGTGGGTAGAACAATTATTTCACATCGATAAATTATAATGATGAGATTGTATTATAACAAATGATTTATCAAATGATGTTGGAATTATATTCTAATTAGCAGCCTAGTGTTTCTCTAACTACATTATTATTCAATCATTATTGTAACATACGAAATTAAATTAAACAATGGTAATTGCTTAATTTATCTATTTTTAGATGCATCATACATGTGTATAGATGTACAATAATATCAGTAAGCGAAACTCGACAAACACCGTCCTGTGGTTTGGAAAACAAACATTCTACATGCATAGGACTATATTGACCATCTGACCGCTATGATCATTCTCGTTTCGCGCGTATTTATAAGTGATGATTCGAAATGACCTACATTTCATAGATTTTTCCTCTATGTCTGTTAACATTGATTTTGCTAAAAGCTAGCAATATCGAGCCAGCAAATTATCAATCTAAATTATAACGAATATATATTTGAATAGAAATAATCAATAATTTCTTGCGATATTCGCTTGATTAAACTTTTATCATCTCCATTTTGAAACTTCCTAATAGCACAATTTATTGACGCAATATTATCCCAATATCTCCCAAATGTCAATATTTAATCAACATTTAACCAAAAATCGCAACTGAATTAATCGTGCTATTAGGGTCCGATTTCTGATCATAGAATTACTGTTTTTTATCGTATCATGATTTATTTCTTGTTATATTGTATCTATAAAACGTAAATTCGGCGAAAACGTATATTCGGTTTACGATACAAAAATCTATTGTTGTCCTCGACTTACCTCGAAGTACAGCTGCTGGTTCATGCTGACTTTATAGAGGGAACATGTATCTTGGTCTTGTGGCAGCAGCAGATGATGAGGACTGTCCTCGTAGAGCGTCTGCGTAGGCGCGTTTCCGAAAATCGATGCTTCCTGATGCAGTATACCTGCGCCGTCGGAATGGCCCGGCACAATCGGTCGCCAGGACGACGAGATCGCCTGCATCTCGTGTGAGAGCGCAACGAGAATAACGCACGTAAACAGGATCGGCGTCATCTTCGGGCGGCTCGTTCCTCTCGAACTACCTGCAAATTGATCGAACATTTTATATTTTTTTATTTCGAAATTCCTTAACTATTTCGTGACTAAAAAGAATTCGGAATTGTACATTGTTAAATATCGAAGGAATAATGGTAACTCAGGTAACCCTTGAGTTTAATAACTTTTTATTATTTTTAATTTTTATGTGTCAAAATATTGAATCCATTTCAAAGTAAACAACGTCCAAATTAACGCATGCACTTAGTAAATAATAAACTTTTGATTTCTTTTTTAGTTAAATTGTTTATCTTTTTTGTTTTAGTTAAATTAACAACATATTAAATAGGAGATGTAGTGACTTTTAGAAATGATTTCAAATAATTCAAATTTAATATAATTTGATGTTATGATTTTAACAGTGTAACAGGAATATATTGAAAGAAAATATAGAATCCACGAAAGTTTTTGTTACTTTTACTTTTAAGAATTTTCCAAGTGTTTAAAACTGAAAAATAAGATTGTGAAACTTAAAATTATTTCAAAATTATTACTATTAAAAATTAGGAAAAATCTTAGGATCATCAAGACTCATACATTTTAGTTACGGGTTAAATCCTTCGGTCGTCCGGGACATGTATTTTCACTTTCCGTTTATTTGAAAGTAATGATAGTGCAATGTCATTACGTTCACATATATCGCATATGTGACTCACATATTATATAAAATTCCTCGACTATTTTTTCCACGAACATCCTTACGTATAATAAAGCACATGGCGCTCTCCCAAGTTAGTGAAAATAGAAAAGAGAAATTGGGAGCTGATTTGTAGAATTAGGTAGGAATAGGGAGGAAAATATAGAGCAAGTCATAAAATGAGGATTTAGATACTGCGAAAGGCAATGTTCTATGGAAATTGTGGAAAGAGAGAACAAGGAATTGAAGAAGAATAAAGAGGATAGGATAGATACGGAAAATTAGTTATTAGGAGGGATACAAAAGGAGGGAAAAATGTTACGAAGGAAAGGAAATATGCTAGAATTTTGTGCAATAACTAGATAAATGTTGTATGAATATAAATTAGTATAAGATATCTGATAAAAAAGGTTGTGATACTTAGGAAAAAAAGATAATAAAACAATGTAGGTTTAGGTAACAGTAATCTTTACAAAATTACTTTCTTAAGAAAAAGATAAAAAATGCGTATTAAAAGAAGAAATTGTAAACAAAGTCCCTTCTTAGCATATAAGCCGATAACAAATATTCTGCTGCATCTTCTAGAAAGGAAAGAGACGATTCCTTCTCCCTGCCTTTTTAATATAAAAGTTCATTTTACCTATTGTCTAATTTTTGCGAGATAAAGGAATAAGCGAACTTGTGCAGATATTAATCAACGTGCAGTATCGGCGTATTACTGTCGACGAGCTTCTCCACTTAGTTCATTATTATAATCAAAAGATTTACGACTCGATATATATCCGGGTGCGGAAAACGGATCGCAGAAAAAAAACATTGAACCGATGGAATGAAGTCCACGCCGCCGTCGCGTATAATATAATGCATAAAAGAACGGCGTGCACACGCAATCATCATTTCGTTGCGAAATTTAATTCAGGGAAGCGTGACGAGGAGTACGTTGTATCGCTAAGAACGCAATCGACGATAATCCCTTTTTTTTATACGATATCATTTTTATCTCATTACGCTGCTACCATCATACGCTGTCGGGGTATGCTAAACAGCCTCGTGACGCGATTAGAACCAGATACGAGATGCATATATCCCATCCTTTCTACACTCTTTTTCTTCTTGTGTACTTGAATAATTAATCGACGCGATTAATTATTCTGCTAATTGCGCCCATTCTCGAAGACCTGCTGATGAATTCGTGCGACGTAAGCTATATTGATGTTTATATACGTTCCTTTATATAAAGCATGCCTCGCTCGTAAAGTTGATGGCGTGCATACAAGTGATAGTCGCGTGAAGAAACGGCGAGAGAGAATTTTACGACTGATATAAATTGCCGTGATCGAGACAGTTATTTCTCGCCAATACACCCAATGTGTAACCCCATTAATATCACTTCTAATGATTTTCTAATTGCGCCGGAGCATGCTTTCTTGATTCTAAATCGCTGATAATAATCAAATCAGGAAATCGAACACATTGATAAAATTATGATATATGAACGGGATTATTTTAGTTGAAAGTAATCTGGTTAATTATGTGACATAAATGTACTATGTTTTTGTTTTAACAAAATGTTTACGAGAAAGCTATACGAAAAGGATGGTTTTGCTGAAATATCTAAAAATTTAACTAGATACAGATCTGAAAATAATTTCATCGGACTTTAAAAATAAATGATAATTATTAGTAAAAATAATTATAATTATTAGTAAATATTATCTATTAAAATAATTATAAACAAACTGGGATTGCTAGAATAGCAACAATTTTTGCAACATCATGCTTGAAAATTCTACGTAACTACTTTGATGATTTAACAAAATTATTTTCAGATCTGTTGCTTAGCTAAATTTTTAGATAAGTCCTTCAGCAAAAACGTTCTTTATTGTAATAGAACAAAAACAATGACATGCTTTAAGGCAAGGAAAATAATGAATTATAATAAATTTTAATTAAAATTTAAAAAATAGACCCTTCTCTCTTGAACGTTAACAAGATTATTTTTAATTAAATTAATGCTGTTAATATGTCATTTTTTTCCGTGTGTTGTGTGTGTGTGTGTGTGTGTGTATAGGAAAACAATTTTTATAGTAAAACCAATTATGTGCAGCATTTTAATATTTTAACATGGTGCAATCATATTACTGCAACATGAATGCAACCGGAAGAATTTTCCGTTTTGCCTTGATAGTGAACGGTACCAGTATGACTGGGCGTTGAACGGTAGTGTTAACGGAACTAAGATATGCGGGAGTAGCGCAAAACGGTAATTGACGGTTTCCGATTTTGAAATCTGCGTATCCCTACTGTGCACATTTACTCTTAAATTTAAAATGATAACTAAAACCTGTTACGCTCGAATAATTGTGCTTGACTACTAACTGCTTTAGAAACTCGAAGTTGAATAAAACTGAAAGTTGAAGTCTTATTAAATGGTCAAATGGTGTCACGAAGATTTTTACTATGTATATTATAATTTTTGTAATTACAATTCATTTCACATGTGCAGAAATAATTGCATGGTAATTATTTGGTAGTATAATTATTTAGTTATTATTCGGAATATTGTTTTGATGTAATTTTAATGATTTTATTGAACATTTCAGTTATGAATTTGTGATAATCGTCGATTAATAAAAAATATTCTGTTATTAACACTTCTAACCTAAATAGTATTGTTTCATTATTTTTATTAATTTTACGTTTTAAATTCTTATCAACGTGTTACTGTACTCTGTGCACTGTATTTAATTATAAAAGTCTCTTTTCTCTAATCTCTTGTATCATCGCTTCTGCTACTCGTGTCAACGACGTCATTCTCATCTCACAGTCATTAATGCAACCGTTCACTTTGTTATAAGAGTATCGCGCTTAGAATGTAGATTGTCGAGTCACTTTGTAACACTCTATCGTAATCAAACAAATTGCGATCAACAGTGAGCAAAAAAGTTATCAAAGTGAAAATTAAAATACAAATGCCCTGAATACTCTGGCGACATTGAAATGACTATACTTTACATGGAATCATACCAATCTCCTATCAAATGACAGTCATTATATTAAAGTCTTCACTTTATAAAAAAAAAGAAATACATACGTAATGTATCGCATACATTGCTCTAATATTCCACTTGCATAAAACATGTGTAATGATGTGGAATGATAATGATATTCAAACACAAACGTTACACACGTAAGTAAATAATAAAACAAGCGCATTATGAATTAAAGATTCATGTTAAAGATTCATTAATTAAAGATTCATGTTAAAATTTTAAGATATAAGGATTTGTAAAGAATGCTAGTATAATTGCATAAATATCTTAAGTAAGAGTTTTTTTATTAAAAATTTAACAATTAATTACTGTTTTATTTTGTAAGTTATATAGGTATATATAAATATACATATAAATTATAATAATCCACCAGAAAAAATAAAAAAATTAAATAATTAATATTACATTTTTATTTCGGAGATTATTACTTTACTGAAACGAAACTATTAAACTATAATTTTTCAAACTTATCACGTGACAAAGGAAACAACACTCAAAATTTGTAGATTTATAATTTTGTTAATAATTATAAAATAAATTTTTAATGCGTTCTTTAGTTATCTTTGCCTGTGAATCGAGAGATATAGGAGCACTTCCGTAAAAAGTCCACAAAGTCGCACAGATATATTAAATAACGTTTTTCAAACATTCAGACGTTTAGACCACCAAGAATATTAAACACACTAAAACAATGTTCTTTTGAGAAACACGAAATTTCGAGCGATTATTGTAGCGCGAAACTTACCCAGAGATAATGACCACGGTCGTACTCGGCACTATTGAAGAAGGTAGATCCTCGCGGTCTCAGAACGGAAAGGTAACTGCCCGCTCGTTGAGCTCGCCGTGGACCTGGTAAGCTCGCAGGAGGTGTATGCACCTCTCCTACTTGGGTGTTTGATACACCATTTGCTTCGCGAGCCTTTTGCTTCGCTCTTCCCCGTACGTATCGCCGCATAATTGTCGTAAAAGCGATTCTCACGTATGTGCTCCGGTTGATTATCGGATCGTTCATTCGTTTATTCATACGCATGACACGTGTACGGTGTAACATGCGAGATATCATAATAAAAGTGTGGAAAATATATTTTGCAGTACATTAATCCTTCAGCAAAAATTTGGGGTTCTATTTTGATATACTTATCTTGCCATACTCGACCCTCGAAATACATTATGTGTGTATGTGTTATATTTTCGAAATTATTAAATGTCTGATGAAACGAGGTTTTTATCAAAACTTTATTGCAAATAAAAAAGTAATTTTGTAAAGTATATAGAGATATGTAATATATATTTAATTATTTTATAGATTATGCATATATTTTTTCAGTACTTTTTAAATCTTTTAGTTTATAGATTATTATATATACAATATATAGTATGTATGTGTATATACATATATAATTTACGGAAGAAAGTATTTAAAACAGTAGATTTTATATCAAAATTTTATTCCGCACTTAATTACTTTTTTTATTTTATAAATTATATATAGTTTACATACACATATATGTATAAAGTAATTACGAGTTGAGTCAATAAATAATTTCAATTTGAAGTGATTTTTTGTGATTGACAGATAATAAAAAATATATAGAACAGCGGATATGGCATCCACAAAAATAGTTGATAGTGATTACACAATTACTAGAAATACAAGGAGAGTATTATTAATTTAATATCTTGTTAAAACAAGCTATCATTAAATGTTATAAATTTTCTATGTGAAGTTGTTCTTTTTCTGGTATATTTTATTGCGTACAATATAGCTATCATAATAGATCAGATTTAGATAAATAATTAAAAAGTGAGAAACCAGGGTGGCCAACTAGTTTCTTGCACGTGATCTGAAAATGTCTAGGAACAGGTCAGCGAATAAATTCGTTCGAGCATTCGGTCTATAATGGTGGAACGGTATCTTATAATTGGCGAATGATTGTCGCTCGCCTTGTCCTTGTCAAAGAATGCCGAGGATTCTGTAATTTGTAATAGTAATAGATATAGACATATTTTACGGATATTATGAAATATTCTGGATCGCCACACTCTCTTTGATCATCTTAGTACTCGTTCCTGAAGATTATATCTGTATTTTTTGTCGTGTGGGAGATGGTACGCAATGATAAATTGCGTGTGGATAAGTGCAATAATTATTCAGTTAAAGCGAGTCGCCGGTTAACTTCAGATCTAACATCAAATCCATGATAACTCTTTAAATGGCGCGACGTTTTTTTATTTCCCACCGTTAGCAAACAACGTGTGTTTTCATGCTCATTAAATTCCAATTAATTATGTGATTATCTTTTTAATTTAACATCTAGTATCTCGTTCTACTTCATAAACGTGCAGAAGCCTGAGAGAAGCTTGGCACATTGGCTCATTTGGCCTCCAGGCTAAATGCCGAAGTTGCTCTGATGCAACGAACATTTATGCAAGTATAACGCGGTACAGCGTAACAATTTACTGTTAGTTACAGTTTTTATTTCATAGCTAGTACGATCAAAATTATTATGCCATTAATCGTCTTAAGGAATCGTTTGTTTCCGATATTTAGTTTTTTATATTGACATTACATGGGTGCATGAAATCGATTGACAATGCACGCATACATTGAGTTTCTCATTGCTTAACATTCCATCTGTAATCATATTTTTACTTCCTGTATAATCTGGATTTTTTGTTCAAGTTTTTTTACAAGGCTTTTAAAAATTATGAGAAAATTCAGTCACTTTTTAACATTAATATATCGAATAGTTTATTCGATTATTTTAGGAGAGAAAACCGACCTCCGCTTTACTTTATTTCGAAAAAAATTGAGAATGAAATTTTGCTTGTGCAAAAAAGACAGATTACAGGATTAATATTGCTTTCTATTTTGAATTAATTATTATAGCAAAAGTTGCACAATTACTGTAAAATATGTTTGCATAGACCTAAAGTAATGCTAAAGAAAGGTATGGAAACGATATGCGTGGCATTCAGAATTTTTCTGTAGAATGCAAAATACAAATATTCTGCCAATCAGGAAGAATGTTAAATAAGACTCACGTTCCTGATTTAATAGAAATTGATGGAATCTCAAGTTACATATCTCTTTCACTCGGAACACTTTCACATCTTTTAACACATGATCAGTTTTCAAGGCACATTTCGCTTTTTATGCATTTATCTCTCAAAAATAGCCAGAGGCCTTACAAACTGTTAGTAAGCGTTTATGGAAATTGTTGTTATCATTATTTATGTTGATAATATAAATATGTTAAAAGTTCACGTGTCAAATTTACATTTATAAAACTTCTCTTCCGCAAAAGAAATACATTTCACAAACGCTGTCTCGAATATAAAGCATCTCGGAAGAATAGTTTTCGTTTTCTAAAAGAATTCTTCAAAAGTATTCTATAGAAAGAGATCGTATAAATATTTCACAAAGCAAAATAACTAGATGACTTAATAATTCACTACTTTTCTGTCACTTTATTTTGTTTCTCAAAATATAATTGTACACAAAACTATTGCTTTAATATGTGAACTCTTGCTTAATCCTGAATATTCCAATCGGGTTTTTAATATATAAAAATTGAATGTATGTAAAATAAAACCTCTATAAATATTAGGAAATATTTAATAAGAGTTAAGAAGTGTTGAATTGCCCAACTACATTAGCAAAATGCAGATTACAGTTTATATTACATATACGCCATTACTAAACGTACTAAAACATTTAATGTTCGGCTATAAGTAGCCATAAATGCGACAGCGTCATAAGAAATAATGACACACTATATTCGCTTCAATGTATCGAGTAAGTACCTTTAAAATTGTCGTGAATTTTACTGTACATATATTTTCCATAATTATTTCTATATCCGCGGAGCAAAAAATTGTAAGTGTCCAAAGAAGTTGTTACTTCGGGAAAAACTTGCAAAGGATTAGAATAACGTCGATCTATTTTTAAAATTGAAAAAAAAAACAAATGAATATGCAAAATCGAATCAAGTTGTCGGGTTTGTTATTTTGTGCTTTTCGAGCATAGATTAAAAAAAATGTTTAAAGAAGTTAGGAAAACTAAATAGCTTTTGGCGTTTCGGAGTTTAAGGTTAATTAAGATGTTACGTAGCTGTATCTGTCGTCGAGGTCCGCGTATGTACATTAAAATGAAGAGGCCATATGTAAGCCGTCAACTGCTTTTTCGGTTACGTATACACTCGTAATCTCGGCGAAGACGGATACGTTTCCCTTCGCTTTTACTTTCTCCGGTATTTTGTATGTTGTGTGGCGCGCGATCGTTAAATCTGATCGGGATGAGATCGAGTTCTGCAGTAACGTGCTACCATGCATTTCAATCGAACAGATAATAACAGCAGATATCGACGCTGACAGTGGATAGTTTATTGAATTCCAACGAGAGAGAAGTGACATCGATCGATATACATATTATGCGTCCTCCAGGTCTATCGGGTTATTTCCATATTCGCCGATCGATCGGCGGAAGCCATTACGGCGCCGTTTCTGATTCAGCGGCGCGTCTGAACGTTTCTCGCGAAATTAAAAGGCGCCTTCTATGAAGACGAAGGCGACTAAACCAGAATAATCCGTGTAATCAGAAATGATGGCGGTTATATATCGGTTTGTGATTTACATACATTACGTTGATCAGCGTAATGTATCAGATAATCCTCCGGGCGTTGTGTAGGTTTCTCGGTTAATCAAAAGTTAATTCTTCTTTGGTAAATATTGACGAACTTCAATTTCCGATCTTAATTCTAAGGCTCTTGCATAAATGTAATAAAATTTTATAACAAAAACATCTCGGAGATTTTTTTAAACACGTTGCGCGCTATTAATCTTCCGAAACCAGTGGGTCTATTGGATTCATTCAATTATAAATCTCTTTGTAAAAAATATTTCAATTTTTTTGTTACACCTGCAAATTTAGATTATTCTTATTAATTTTATTGTACACTTACAATTAGTATTCATCCCTTTTTATGTTATTTTTTTGTTCCGTGAAATTAATTAGTATCTTTTAATTATTATAAATTAAATGAATCTTACAGACCTAAGAGCAAATATTTCTTTACTGTAAGTAAATGTTCACTTAGTATTACTCAAAAAAATATATATTAAGATTTAGTGATTTTTTCAGTATACAACAAAGTATTGTTTCGAGTAATTGAAATTTAGTCACCGTAATTAATTAAAACGCGGTAACTTTGTGATTTCCGTTCTCATCTGATTTCGCAAAATCGCTAGATTTTAAATTCGTCTTGGAGTCCACAGCTGAAAGAACACACTAGGCAGATCTGGAGCAACTGTGAACGCAATGCCGGGAATCCAGTCACTTGACAAAGGTAGACAGCCCCGGAGGTGGCGAACGTGTCGTCACCGCACGTCGTGTCGCGGCGACCGCAATCCTTCTTTTTTTTTTCCCTCTCGATACTCTCCTCCGCTATAGAAAGTGAGCACACAGGCGTGGTGTGTGAAGTGTATAACGCGTGGAAAAACGACAGCTCGTTAAAACGTACAACTTGCGAATTGCAAAAGATCTCGGAATTGATTTGGACCTGCCAGTGTCCGGCTTGCAATGGTGGTGGCCGGAGATGTGGCCCGCGGCAACTAAAAATCAAATACGGTCGAGGACGAAAAGGTTTCCTTTCTACAGATTGTAATAGGACTACCGGAACTGTCGTGCACTGCACGCCGAAATCGATTGTCAAAATCAGACGTGGAAGCTGCACAAAAGTCCTCGGATAAAACATTCCTTTCTTCTTGAGCGCTCGTTACGCGTGCTGTCTTTGACATAATGAACGTAGAAAAAAGACCGATATCTCCATTACGACACAAATGATTGATAGCTCGAAATGATGAGCACTCCGAATTTTAATCAATGTGTTTTATCGCTGACGATAAATGGTAATGTCCTGATAACGAATTATAGATTCGATGATCAAACTTGCTAGGCTTACGTTGTGACAAACTAAAACTAAGACTGAAAATAAGATATAGCTATATATAAAAAATTATTCTGAGTATTGAAAAAGAATACGTCTCGTCCCCAGTACACTCTTAACTAGATAGATTTAAAAATTGTATGATAATGGCAAGAACGGACGAGAAAAGTGATGTATAATAGCTTTGATAATAATTATCTTAAACGAATAGTGTTTTAACGGAGGCGTTACGAAAGAAGGAAGTCGTAATTGTGTTTTTTTTTATATCCCTGCTTTCGCACTTTTCTTTTTCGTTCATGAAAGTTCATTTAACCGGCACGAACTTGGAACGCCCGGCCGTTTATAATTGACGTGCAAGTCGTATCTCCCACGTTATAACATCCTGCTCAGCTACGTGTCGTGTAACCAGTGCCATGTATTCGCATCATCGGGTTTCAAAACCGGATTCAGATACTGCACAATGTGGTCGACAAAAGGCGATCCTTTCTCTCTTTCTCTCTTGAGATTGTCGATCGCGTTACGTAAACCGTTCGTTATGTACCTTTTTCATCGAATCGAAAGAATTCGTATTTATTTACCGGATTGGCCTTTCATGTGTTTGCTCGCGGCACGTGAGGCTTCAAGCGAATTTAAACGTTTGAGGAATTATGAGTCATCGGGCACTATTAGGTTCATTTGCATCACTCGTGATGCTAATGAGGAGAAAACTGGAATTGGAGCAAACGCTCGACCAATGGTTATTTCCCACGCAACTGAACGATCGTATTTGCGGTCGACTGTTCCGACCTTGTTTTCCGGATAACACTGATGAACCTAGAGCCAGATCTGTGGATCTAATTGGTCTCAACTTGAACTGTGACCGCGTCTGGTTCAGCCCAGTCGATTAACTACGCTCTTTTACTTAGAATTAATCACATTTATTTTAATTCCGCCATGTTATTATCGATGAGTATTCGTTCGTCGTAATATGATCGACATTTTGTAATATATTCTTAGTATTAAGGAGGAATGTATCTTGTCCAAACACCCTTAATTAGATAGATTCAAAAATATATAAATATATAAATATAAACATAAATGTATAGATATCACTATACATATATATTTATATTTATAAATTTAATTATATGTATACATATATATATATATATATATACTGCTGGACTTATTATAAATAGAATATTATATAGCTAAAAATATATAAAAGAATGCTAGATGAATAAACGCCGTGCAGACCTCGTTATAATTTCCACAAGTATAAAATTGTAATTCAGATGTTTATGTCGCAATCACATATGTAAAAAGTGCATAGGTGGATAGATGTGCGCGATCTAGCTGCATTTACATTTTAGATGCGTATGCATTTTCTTGACACACTTTCTGCATGAGGTACTGCGATGAAACTCGCGTTAAGACCGTTTGATAATGAACTCACTGTAATTTACTTCTGATGTATTTATTTCGAACTGTTGCGGCATGATATGTGTAACATTAGGTCAATTAATTGCGTGTTACCTTCCGCCGGACGCGTGTAAGCATCGATATAAAAGTCACGCGATTTTTTTACTCTTTCGTGCTCTTCAGTATAATACTAATTAATTACAATAATGTGTAAAGAAATATTACTTGATTAAACAGAATTCATTTCTCTCTTAGCGCAATTAAATCTTTCTTAGAGAAAGTTTCGTTAATTTCAATTGAAACACTCACTCTTCCAATACTGATTTTCTTTATTGATAAATTCTGTTTTATATTAAAACTTTTAACAGAAATTTAAATGAAAAAACATTAAAATATTTTATTGAATAAATAAATTTTGTTAGAAGATTTACAACTGGGTTGTTTTTAATGATAAAACAAACGTACGATACCTTAATTATATAGTTTCGATGATCGTTTTATCAATTTGCGGAATATAATCAAAACAAACCTCAAGTTCATTACGCAATCTGTGGTGGAACAATAATAATTGCATGACGCGAGAAACCTAGACTAGTTCGTGATTTTATCGTTGCTTACTTGCAATGATTACCTGACACAAATAGACAAGTCGGGACTGATCTGGTTTCTGTCCTTGCTTATCTGTAAGATATTATACCAATTCGTTTGATGGTATAGCCATGGTGAAACTTGTGTCGGTTCCATTGAACCGCACCCAAGAAAATAATCGATCAAACTTCTTTGCGCGCTCCGTAGATAATAAAATGTTGCTTCAAAGTTTCACAAGTAGACTTTAATGCGCACTCTCTCTCTCTCTCTCTCTCTCACTCACTCACTCACTCACTCACTCAGCTTTACTCTTATCACGTTATGCAATGCTAGGAATTAAAAGAGCGTGAAGAAATAATAGTCTCTAATTCTTTTTAATTTTTCTCAAGGAAAAAAAGAGAACGGAAAATTTTTGAATAAAAAAAGAGACAATAAATAATTCTAAAGACGTTTCCACTTTCCACAATATTTTATTTTCTCTATTATATTGACTTATCTAAGAGGAAAACGTTATTTGTTTGAATTATTTAAAACAGTAAGATAATAAATTAAGCGTAATAGGTCAATTTACAATTAGCAAAAGTAAGGCTCATAGTTTCGAGCATACTTAGTCTTTTTCATTTAGTTTCTAGTTGAAACTATAGTTTCGCTTTTACTAATGGCGAATCGATATATTAAATGAATTAATTAAACAAATATTCGCTCGTATTTTATTCAAATTATTATTTTATTACATTGTTTTACAATAACGAGTAGGACATTAATTTTAATTGTTAAATTATTTATTTTATAATACATTATATTTGCGTTTTAATTAGTTGATGTGGTTTTTTGCTCCTTTTTACATTCTGTTCGGCGTTCTTTCTCTTTTATATTTTAATTAATTAATTAATTATTTTTTACGAGTAAAGATGATTGAATTAAGTTTGAAACGTATCGGGTTTTATTTTACATGAATAAAATATTATTAACTTTTCTCTCTTTACTCATTTCATTTGGTCTTTCATTATTTTTATTTTCAATTTTTTCCATGATAAGTATCGTACTCTTCAATGTATGTAATTTTACAAATATTGCATCTTTAATGATGAAATAAAAATAATAGCACTATTGCTGAAATAGAGAAGGGGAATAGCCTTGCACTTGATATTCATGCATCGTGAACACGTATATAACATGCAGTTTGTCGACAGACGAGGTCGAACAAATCGCTGGTACGTAGAAATCCTCGTGATTTTCGATCGGGCTCCTAATTATGTGTACCATATTTCCCATTACAAATTGCCGATCTCTCTAATGCACGCCGATACGCATCGTTGGCTTTGCCAGGCTAGTAGCTAATCACAAGATTAACATTTCCGGCTTGTCAATAAATTACAATCTTACAGCTGATGGAAGATTCAAATAACATAAATCTCTCTGTACTCGAGCGAATATTACAGATTATTCTGAACTTTTTGAATTTTTCTCTTTTTACTCAGTTTTTTATTGTTTTTTGAAAAGGAACTAATTTTCGGGAGAAAGTTTTTTATGTATTTATACACAGAGAGGCAAGCAATTTTACTGTAAAATTTATCTAGATACAGATCCGAAAATTATTCTATTAGACCATCAAAATAATTACTGGACGCTCAAATAGATTTCTAGGATGTCAAAATTTTTTGCAACACTCTAGTAAAAATAAAAATCGAAGCGTAAACCGAATAAGGAGTAAATGAAAAGTAAGACCTAAGATACAATTGAAAGACTACACAGGCAATAGAAATAAAGAATAACAAGTTTTCAACTTATCAGAAACTGTGTATTCCTGTTTTATAGTCTGTACTTCCAGTTGTGCATTAGGCTTAATAGAAGTGTCAACGAAACTTCCAGGAAACGTTATTTGGAAACGAAACATTTACTTTTAAAAACACTCTGTTTTACGTTCCACCATCCAATTTACGCTTCGTAGAAGATTCGTTGACACTTCTGTTATACTCTTCCTTTTTGGTTTACGCTCCGATTTTTATTTCTGTCAAATTATTGCTCATCATGCTTTAGAGTCTTACGTAATTATTTATGTATATGGTCCAATAAAATTATTTTGAGATCTATATATTTAACAAATTTTTTTAATATTGTAGCAATATTGTTCTTTTTATGTATCTGAACATTTTGTTCTTTTTATTAATGTGTTTACGTGAACCACGCTTCCGTTATCGTCGAGAAAGAAAGTTTACCCGTAGATTATTTTTACGTAAGCGTGCATTTCCATCTGAATAAAAGCGGAAAATCGCGTTGCTAAGACAAAAATCGCTTTCAGGAAGCGTCTACCTTTTACCACGTGGAAATTTCGACGATATTGAAAACGGCCGTAACGTGCTGCTGAAGAATGTAAAGCATCGCTGAAGCTAATATTATCTTTGTCTGGAATCGTTTGAAGGTTGCGCCACTTTTACAATTTATTTATACCGGATTAAACCCATGATCTCTGCCATACTTTTTCTTTTAAAACGATCTTTAATATCTTTTCATATCTTTTTAATGTTGAGGGCCGCGCAAAATTTGATTAATTTTACGTTTAAAAATCGTGTTCAATTATACGATAAATATTCAAAAAATAAAGAAAATTTTACGTTTATTACATTATATAATAAATATATATGTCTATAAAAAGATCCATACAAATAATATGAAGTAAGAATATAGAACATGAAATACGAATGCATAATAGAAACATATAAAAATGCAATCTTAGATATATCTTGCTTTATCTAAAAATCTAATCGAATTTTTGTTGCATAATACATATAATTCATGAAGAAAATAATTAATGGTAAAAATCTAAGCGATCAACACAAAATAAAAATGTATGAGAGAGAGAGAAAATATATAAAAATACAATTTCAAATATATTCCTCTTGCAAGAAAAGAACATATCTAATATCAGAACATAATTATATCTTTACATGTTTCTATGTATTATTATTTTGCATTGATATATCGCTTGGATTTTTATCATTAATTATACGTTATTGTTAATTTTTTTTTTCTTAATTATATGTATTGCAACAAAAAAATGCGCGCTTTATCTAGCAATCTAATTGAATTTTTATTGCGCGATATTATTAGATAATAATAAATATATACTACGCATTCTCTGATCGTAATATGTCGAGAGAGAGAGAGAGAGAGAGAGAGAGAGAGAGAGAGAGAGAATGTGAATCTACCTCACTCTTTCTAAATCGAGTGACAACTTTGTAGGAATGTCTATACTTATTATTACGTCTATGCACGATATGTATAATTAACAAAGTACAGTTCGTTGTATGACATTGCCGTGCGTTCTCAAATAAGTTCAAGGATATTCTACCCACATTGTATTTATCACGTCAAATATGCATATGTGAGAATCGCACCTTTTTATTATAGGGTAAACTCGGGTATGATGGCCATAGTTTTTTAAAATGCAAAAAATATACATTTATTCTTGTTACTTTTTAACAATATTTGGGATATTACTTTCACTGAAGCTTAAAGTAACAAATACTATCGAAATTAAAGAGAAAATACTTAACACAACTTTGATTTTATCAAAATATTACAAAGTATGCATTGGCCATCTTATCTGATTTTTAGGAAAAAGATGGTCATGATATTAAGAAAGATAGCCATAGTATTTATAAATAAATAGTGAAAATAAAAGTATTAATTATAGGTCACATTGCAATTTATGTACTTTTATTCTGTATGTAATGTTGATTATGGCAGCTTAACTGTAATTTATTAGACATTATAACAGTTTTTAGCAGACATGTGCAAAACTTTGCAGATAGTCGAAAGAAAAAATATTAGATAATATTTATAATATTGTTATTTTGAACACAGTGTACTCATATGAACTACTGTAAATATTGATTATCTTTAAGAATGACTATAAAAATGCACTATTTATCAATTGTTGGAGAAATCATGGTCTATGGCCATCTTTTCTGTATGACCATAATACCCTAGTTTACCCTACTTCTAATAAAGTAACTTCAAACTTTCACTTTGTTCCAAAAATGATCTCTGAGAAACTCGTTACGCGTAACAGGAATAAAGAATGTAACATATCTTGTTGCATATAAAGTCAACTGAACTTGACACGCCGTTATCTACATCTTCAACAACAATCTCAAGTTTAATGTTCTTTTACCGGAAGCCTGATCGCAGATATCCAGCCAAGAAGAAAGTCTATCGGGTACAAGTGTTTTCGTATCTGCCTATCTGTGAGCAGCGGAAACTCACAATGTAATCGCGGGAAATGCATTTAGTGTTGTGAGAAAAAAATTCAGATCGCTTGCCTGCCCCTTCACCACCTCGCTCTCACCTGCGACGCTTGTCTACCGAAAATGGTTTCTCTCTCCATCGAAGACCGGAAGAAGTCGACACACTCGGCGAAAGGACGACCCTATCCTGGAAAACGAAAGTCGATTCGCGCCGCGCGTAATTACGAAACAGAAAGGTGCTTATATGTCCAAGTGCGTTCCATTGAATACCGTTAAATACCGCTCGTCGACCGGATGGATCTTTGAGAGATCCACTAGGTGCCGTACAAGTACATGGGACATGCTTATTTTTTCTCATTTTTTATGTAATACAAATTATTGGTATTCGTAACTCGAACTAACTCTTTGGAAAATTTCGGACAGGCAATTTTTTTTCTATATAAAGTTGTTGGCAGTTTTTATAAAACTGTTGTAAAAGTTTCTTTACAATATTCTATAATATGAACCATAAACGTTTGGCTTTTCAGGAATATCGTCTTGTAAACAATATTTTCGATAAACCAAATTAGAAATATTTACTGCAAATTAATCGTGTATGATTGCAAACTAATCTTGTGTAATTTACTGTTTTATTTTTATTACATATTTTTCTTCGCGTATGAATAGAGGGAGAGTATCAGAAAATACACAACACGCTATAGTTTTGCAACCATAAATGTCACAACGTTTACTTTGCCGTGTGATTACTTTCAGCGTAATTGTCGTCCGAGCAAAGTGACGTTTATTGCCGTTTTATAATTATTGTCCGTCTGTTTATTGCCTTTACAGCGTGATCAGGTACCTGCAAATTACAAATCGTCACATTCGCTTTTATGGCACGTGTGTAAATATCATGAAATATTTTCAATAGGCTGTAAATGTGACATCGTTAAAAGATATATTAATAATACCCTGAAGATGAGATGTGTATTACGTCTAGTCGCAAAAAAATGTACAATCACGTTGAGAGAAGACAGTCCGGAATGGTTGCTCGCTTCGTGGAGAATGCGGGCAATTTTATTAAACGCCATAAACACGCGGATGTTACACTGACGATCCGCAGTAATTAAAAAACTACGTTAAAATTCCCTTTGTTGTCGCTTGGAAATGTGGAGTCCTACGTTTCAAGTGGCATTGCTCACACGTGTTTCCGTTATTGCAATTGAACCTCTAAAATTCCAGGGAGATAGAACCGTTAATTATTAAGTCCGCTTGAATAAACTGTTACATCGTTATGAGCTTTACAAATTACATTTTATCGTTTTATACGCTTTTCCAACGAAATGTATTCATTTGTGTGGTTTATCCACCCGATACTCTTTACTAACGTTGCTGATACTGTTTCAAACAAAACTGTGATACGGAATTATTTATATATTAAAGCAGGATGCGTGGATTTATGTAATATGACAAATAGTTTTAATACAGAACGCAATTTTTAGATCGATATACTGACATCCTTTTAACGAAACATTTTTGCAACTATTAAATGTGGAAAAGGCAAAAGTTTCAAGAACAATTACAAATTTCTTAATTTCTTAAATATTTTCTTTCTGTTTTTTTATTACATTATTTATTATAGTTATATGTATTTTTTATTACCCTTTATATTTATTATTATTTCATGTTTTAAATCACCATAGAAATGTATTATAAATTTTACCTTATATTGTACCGTTGGTTTATTGATTTATTTATACGTGAACAGCAATTAGCTCAGTCTGTATAGTGTTGACGTAATCGCATAATTGGCACCTCGTACGGCATACTAGTCGTAATCGACAAAAAAATCTAATTCGCACAAAGGTTTACAGAAAATGAAAGTCAACGGCACGTACATTCCGCGAGATATAAATTAGCAATGTTCAGATTTTAATTGCAAGCGATTGGCAGGCTCGGGCCGTTTCTTTTGATTGTGCAACGCCGTTATTAAAGACAGTTCGACGCGATTTACGTTTATGTGCTACGATTATCACTTTCTTGTCCCTTAGATATCCGTGTGAATTACGTCTTATGACGTATTCTGTTCTCCTTCGTCATTTCTTCAGTCATTTCTTCAGTAAAATTGTCGGCGAGTTTATTTACGGCCCGTAATATAAATCGTAAATATTTGCCTTTTTTAATTTATTCTATCTATAATATTGTTTACATCTTTCTGTAAATATATTGTTTTTGATAAAACAAATTAAAAATATTTTTTGCAAATTAATCTTGGTTTTTTTGAAAATATCGGTCAATTTTAATGATGAGAATATTAAATTGGGATTAATTTTATTGTGTTCGACAAGAAATTATTATCTAATGAAACTGATATATGTATAGCATAGCAAGAATAGAGAATAAGTAATAGCAAGAAACGACGCAATCCTGTGAAAATTACGTGATGCTAAAAAATACGCACTTGTATTCACTAAAATGGCAGAAGGGAACGTTACACCGCGATCTTTTACATGATACGAGTCATATTTTGGTGAAAGTGAAAGCGTAATTCGTCATCAGAAGACTCGCAGAAATGAATGACTACAATACTCACGTATATATGATATATATGACGATATACTGTATAATTGTTTTGCGCAAATCATGAAAGTTAGAAAACAGGAAAAAAACTTACGAAAACGTGACGAGGCATGAATCACAGTGTATTTAATTTTAATTTTGTATAAATATATTCATTTCCATAAAATGTACATTATGTGTACAGGATATTATACGCGTGGTGTTTCTTAAAGTTTCTTGAATAAATTTTTACTTCATCACATCCTTTACATAAAAATGATGATAAAGAAGATCTAAATGATAACTTGTGTGCGCTTCACGTTATAAAAGAATACGCTAAAAGACTGATAATTAAACTTTTTATTTGCAAAATTTTCGTGATTTTGATGTATCTGCAATTTGCTTGTTTGTATCTGCAATTTGATAATTTGTTCCAATTAAACGACAGACCGCCATCAATTTTGTGCAAAACATCGAATCGTAGATTCGAAAGTAATCAAACTTGGGGTCCCTTTCACTGACCTTTAACTAAATTAAAATTAATTTATGATTACAATTTATGATTAACTCGAAAAAGTGCTAATAGCAGTTCAATGAATCAGAATTTCTACACTCTCTTCGTTTTCTGAGACAAATTGTGTTCAGTTCTCTCACGTTGGCGATTGAGTTAACCATCGATTAGCGTTAATTGGAGTCGGTGAAAGAGGCTCTTACAGTTCATACGATTTAATAGGTGCTGCGAATGAGCGGACGTACCGCACGCTATTTTATATAACGCACCCTGTCATTTCTTCGTACACGCGTTTTATGATAGTTATCTCAGACATAGGACGAGCGCAATACCATTGTAAATGAAAAGAGTTACATTTTGCATAATCGTATCTCGCTTGACGGCGCCGTTCGTTTCTTCGAAAATGTTCTAGAAATAGAGAAATTAAGTTTCTCCTATTATCTCAAGTCGTGCAATATCGTGTAATTAATATATACATATAATATTGCAATAGTGAAAACCCATAGTAAAAAATCTAAATAAGAAACAGTTGGAAGAGCCTTTTTAATCTTACTTTAGAGAAAAAGACAGTGATAGTAACTATAAAAGTGATAATTATACAAGTTTATAGTTGCTATGACTGTTTACGTCTTTTTCGGTGGTATTATTTTACGATCTTCTTTATTATCGTTTATATAAAAGATTTATATAAAAGATAATGTAAACATTTATTTGAGAAAACTTTGAGAAACATCACGCATATAAATCCTGTATATTTTATCGAAATTAATATTTATAATTTTTTCTGAGTGTAATATTCGTCGATTTCAAATATTTATTGAAATTCGTTTTGTGTAGAGAAACGAAATTGTTTAAAATACTAATTTTGAAAAATATTTTATTTAAAAGAGAATAAATAGGCACAGTATTTATGCTACACTGTTCATGAGGGATTAAAAGAGTTTTGACGGGCGTGCGTCTGAATTAATAGCAGCTTTTATTAACAGTTTGAATAATAGTCAAATCCTCTTGTTTAATCGACTACTAAAGCACGTTCGCGATTAATATGCTACATTATTCAAACAAAGTTCTTGGTTAATTTGCTTGTTATTATTACGTTTATAAATATTTATCAGTCAGAAATAGCACTAATAGCAATATTTACAAGAAAAAATTCCTTTAAACCGGATTATGTTTTTTTATAGATTTTTGAAGATTGCTGAAATGCATGTGCAAGCCAAAAAATTCCAATACTTCAGGTTTGCAAAACAATTGGGGTTTTATGTTCAAAAAATGACTCTTTTGTGATTTTTTAAATACAAAAAGTTAACATCTTGAAATTCTAATCAGAAGTTATGAATGTATTATTCATTCTTCATAAAATGCATTGGTTTATTTCCATATTTTACTTTTAGCCATGTTATAAACGATTTAAGTATAAAGATTTAAATACATTTTTCTAAGATTATAATGTTTTCCGTTTAATATAAAAATATTAATATAAAGAAGTTATTAAATTAAGTTCAGTACGAAGTTTGCTATAGGGACTAGCTTTAAATTTCAAGTTGTATATATATATAAATATATTTTTAAATCTAATATCTTACTTAACATTACAAAAAAGTAACTTTCTAAGAAACGGCAACGCGTAATTTTTTTAAAACTAGTTACGAGTTACTTTTTACAAAGAGTATCATGTTATTTTTATAAAGTGTATGTTCTCAACCCTCATTTTCTCACATCAACAAACACAATACATTAGTATAATTATTTAATTTGTACTCTTAATACGTTAATGCAATTACAGTCGCAATTATTATTATCTACTTAAAATCTAATGCGTCTACCGCGATAATCGACGACACAATTATCTTATCGGGCATACAAATTGCCAATTGCCATTAAATTGAGAATCAACGAAATTGTCTTCTAGAGCGGAATTATTCGAGATAGCCAGGCGCGACGTGGTAATCACGTGTATTTACGCTTTTGCTTTTATTCGTATATATAGATGGATGGATATCGGCGAAAGGGATGGGAAACATAATAGCTCTTGCGTATAATGAATACATTATGTGAGTTGCAAAACTCGGTGACCAATGCGAACGGTCAAAATTAACACGATAATGCAGACAATAACTTTCTTTACAATTTCACGCCGAAATATTTTTATTCCCCAATCGTTATCATATGCATAATGAATTATGCGAATTGCAAAACTGGCCAAAACGAATAGTCGAAATTAATGCAATAATCTTTTTTGCAATTTCACACAAAAAAGTTTTTATTCCTCAATTGTTATAAATTGGATACAAAAGTTTTTTCTTCGCGCCACACTGTGCATATAAAACCAAATAATTCTCTTTTATGTGTACATTACAAACATTCTATTAATTTGGATATTTAGGATTATAAGGATTAATAATTATTTCCATTAATTTATTCTTTAGAAGTCTGAATTTTCAGAATAACTTATCTTACGTAACAATTTTTAGATTTATTGTCTTTGATATGTATAACAATTTTTTTCACGTTTCTAATGTTTCCCCATGATAAGTGATACATCATTTGAATATGTATAATTTGTGTATCTCGAAACTTTTTCATAGCCGAAAAATAGCCAAAACCTAATATCCTCCTTTTATTTTCAGCGTCATGTCGTTATAAAGTTGGTAGAGATTATGAAAGTAAAGACTACTCAAGACCGTATTATCTCACGAAACTATCAAGAAGACAATGTGTTTGCTACCCTTTTTTTCCATCTGATTCCAGCGCACGCGTCGTGAAACGTAATGCGCTCTTTAAATGGTCGTGGAGGCAGCTTTGCGAAAGAGGCTGCACAAATGAGCGGCTATCTGTGAACCGACGCTTCAAGATCGCCAAATAAAGCACGACCAGGAGAGAAAACGCATAGTAAGACGCGTATAGTAGTTGATGTAACGCTATTTATGCAATCCTCTGTTACCTGAGCTATTTGGCATTGTACGCTTTGTAATTTACGTCGACCGTATGACACAACAATGATTAGTATAATTAGACTAATTAGTAATTTGTAATTACGCACGCGCAGCGGTAACTTATCCTTCGTAAAATATGTGCGTCACATTTTGAAGATACACGCCTGACTTAAAAAATCAGTAGAAAAAGAGGTGGGAGAAATGTTTCTTAAAGTATTCCTTGGTGAAAAATTTTCCTGTAACTTTTCATATAATTTTTAGAATTTTTATGTAAATTTCAAAATAATTTAACAACTTTTTAGAAAATTTGTCAGATTTTTTTAATACAAATTGGCACTTTCCGGAAAGTCTACATCTTTTCTAAAATTTTTCATATATGTGAGTTTGAATTTTAAGCCAAAATTAAAAAAAATATCTTATTCCATAATTCTGATAAAATGTTATAAAATTTGAAAAAGTTTGAGACATTTTCTCAGAAATTATAGAACGAGAAATCTTAGAATACTTCAGAATTCACATATAAAAATGAAAAATTCTGAAAAAAGATGTAGATTTTCTTAGCATTTTTGAAGTGTTTTAATTCGTATAATAATTCTAAGAAAATTTTTCACCGAGGTTAGCTCCAAAGTTAAGTAGCTTCTTCTATGGCTTAATTAACAGGATTAATCTCTGACTACATTAGCAAAATATTACGAACATTGCGCGGCTTATGATCTTCTATCAGACACTTCTATCGCTGCAAGAAAATTGTTCTAGTTAGAGTACACGTTACAAACATACACTGAGAAAAAAATGCTGTTGATTCAATTAAAGTCTATATTACGGACTGTCACTAACATAAATGATTAATTCATGCGTATATTTTATTGATATAAAGGCTTGATTATTGAAATAATAATTTATGCCTTTGTGTCAATAAAAATACATGAATTAATCACTTATGTTAGTGACAGCCCGTAATATAAACTTTAATTGAATCAACAGCATTTTTTTCTCAGTGTACACTGACCCATTCTGTACGCGTTATAATGTTCCAATTTTCTCCACTGTCATCTTAGTATATACAAAAAGCACATTGTAGACACCATGTTGTCGCTAGAGTAACGCCAGTTATTCGATATCACGTTTTATTCGCCGGCGGCGATCCGGATTGCGAGACATAAACGGAATTTCAACACGAGGCTCGCCAGGAGGTAAAGCGCTTTTACGGCCGGATCCTCAGACACCACCGCGTTCGTTCGTCGGCGTTATCAACGTCAGCGGAAAATCCGCATCCGTGAAACGTCAGTGTCGAAACTCCGCTTACAAAGAGACAACGAACGGACAGTGGCGTAGCTAGAATTTGTTGAGCATTCATGTCGACTTCGTCCGTAGACAAGATGTTCAAAGATGCTCAAAATTGTCTGTCTTCTTAAGCCCTCGTGTTTAAGAGAGTTATATTTTTTACTTTTATAAATTTATTTACTTCATTTACAACGCGATTTGATAAAGCCAAAACTATATCGGTCGTTTATTACACAACAATATAACTCATAAAACGAACTGTTCCGAAAAATAAGTTCGAATATTTTGAATAATTAAAATTTTATAACAATTAATTTTATGATGCACTTTTGATAATAACTAATTGTATAGAGAAATATAAAGTATATTCTTTTTTCTGTATGCTCTTTTTTGCAAGCCACTAAAAAATTGTCATTTTTTTACAGTTTTTTTTTTTTTTGATAGTTGTACCAAAAGATCGATATGCGCGATAAACAAAACATTGTTATTTAAATACGAGGCCCTCCATCCAATAATTTCTTATAGTATCAGGAAGTTATGTTTAATTTATACATATATAGTCCACAATATCAACATTTTATAAATTATTATAAGAACAAAGGACTCTTAATTCGAACAACAATATCAGGAGTATACAAAGTACTTAAGAGTCAAATATAAAGAGAAAATTATTTAAAACATAAAAACTCAAACCAGAAGTATATTTAATATAATATTCTATAAATAATTAAAAGTTCTATATAAATATTTCATTACATGTTCGGTCTCACGATTGAGCCATCTTTAGATGTGATAGTCATATATGAACAGGTGATGTTATATTAAGTTAAACGCAGTCTCGAAGAAATAGATAAAATTATGAACATGTTAATGAAGACCAGAGAGATGATTTTGTAGAGAGACGGAAATTACTCGCAAAACGGCTGGACGACCCGTCTTCATTAACATGTTCATAATTTTGTTTATTTCTTCTATTTTAACTGCGTTTAACCAATGTAACATCACCTGTTCATATACGACTATCACATCTGAAGATGGCTCAATCGTGAGACCAAAACATGTAATGAAATATATATATAGAACTTTTAACTATTTATAGAATATTATATTAAATATACTTCTGATTTGAGTTTTTTTATGTTTTAAATAATTTCCTCTTTATATTTGATTCTTAAGGGCCCTGTACACTCTTGATATTGTTGTTAACATTTTATATTAATCACAAGATGCTTTAATACTGAGATAAGACACAATGAGAATTTTATGCAAATTGTACTACTTCTACAACTATTAAGATAATTTTTAAGCGTCCTCTTGTAAGTGCATTTAGTCCGACTATCTTCTTCTTCTGCTTGAAGAGAAAGAAGATAATCCAGTGAGCTTTGTAAGTCTCCTTTGGGTTCTTACGACTCGTTTGCTCTTACCACGTACAGTGATAGCTACGCCCTTGACGTTCGACAATTTCGCCAGGCTGGAGTCGCGGTTTTCGCGGGACACATTTCTCCTTCCCTTCTCCGTGGTCGCGATTGCGTTCAAGGGAATTCTGCGAAACTAATTAACGCGCGACGCGGATCGATACGCGAGACGAGATCGTCGATTGCGGCTGGGAGATTCCACTCGGGAAGCTGCGACTATAAACGTGCGGGCTAAAACCCCAAACTCGCGCAATTACGCGGGTTGCGCGATAGTTGAATATTATGATGAAAATTAGTTTTATCCGTAAATACATTGACAAAGCGAAAACAATAATTTGCTTATCATATTGAATCTGTTTACGCTTATTGCTTAGTGACTTTCTTAAGGATGTATTGCACATTTTTACAAATTAATTAATATTTGTACTTTAAAGAAACTATATACATATAAAAGTTGTGTTTATAACATTCTATTTTTGTTGAATAACGCTTCTTTATTGTTTAGTTACTTTCATTGTTATTATTTTTATTATTATACATTAAAATTGGAAAAAAATGACAAAAATTTCTATTATACGTACTTTAAGTGCGTATAAATGATTTATGCAAAGTTTGATCGCAATTCAGAGATTAGTCACGGAGAAGAAATAAATATTTTGTTTATTTACAGAACAACTAATCTTTGCATCGCAATATAGCTTTACATAAATCTTAGCTTTACATAAATTAGATTTTTGTCATTATTTTATAATACGTTTCCATACATTTCTATTAGAGCACAGATAAAAAAATATTATATAATTCTTATTGAGATAACTTTTAATTTAGATGATAAATTTTCATTAAATTTTTTGTATTATTTTTAAATGCAATCTAGAATAATCTGTTATTTTTTTCGTAACTTTTACATTATTTTGAAATTATGTGCAATACATCCTTAACCTTGTTGCGATGGCACTGATCGAATAGTGCAAATGATAGAAAATGCTGAGTGAAATGCTTCGAGAGAAACTAAAGAAAGATAAAGAAACGTCTTTCCAACGAGAGTAGCGTCAATGGTATTCTACAGAATAAGAGAGCTCTGAAATCAATTCTTTTGGAGCAGATGCAATTAAAGGCACGAGTGCCTCATTGTATTTTTTACAAAATTGAAAAATTATATTTATCTCATTAAATCTTCAATTGCACTTCCCTTTTTATTTGCTCGAGGGAAATCTCTCAGAATTTGCCACACTCATTGCCGACGTTCTTTATAATGGCGCCGCCGAACACCTTCACGGGTGTTCTGCTCCAAGAAATCAACATCAACGGACCGCCTATGGGCGGGCTACCCCTGCCCAATTGACAACGGATGTAGGACAATTTCACTAATTGCAAACCTAAGGGAACATCGAACGATTTATTATACGAGTCGATTTCCTCGGTCCAGTCATCGATATCAAAAGTGATCGCGTGTCTACGAATCGATGATGTCTCTTCCTTCGTTGTGTCGTTAGTGACACTTGGCGGGGATGGCGAGGTCGCGGAACTCTCCACCGCTTTCGCGTTGTCCGTTCGAGAAATTCTACGGGACCAATTAGAACCAAGCGTGAATAAGACCGAAACTAGCCCATCAAGGGCACGCGTTCCAACGAGATCCGAATCACGCCTCGCTATTCTCGTCCGGATTCTTGTGGCGAGAGGAATCTCGGTCGGATCGATGGCTCCATTAGCTGACCAGAATGAAGGTCTTTGATGAAGTCCGCTATTGAGAGAAGTGAACACCGAGGCCAGCAAAAGATTGAAACCCAAAACTGAGCCCTCAATGCCCTCCTCGAGCCCTTCATTGAAGTCCGTATATTCTTGACCTAGGACGATATCGCCACCTTTCGGGATTACGTGACCGATCATCTGTAAGAAGCGATTCTTCCATTAACTCTACATTACTCGCATGTTTTCTTATTAACGTGATTACTCACGTTTATGGTACTCGATTGTGTTGCTATATTTTAAGATTAAAACAAGGACTTTATATATGAATACATCGACTAAATAAGAAGCGCCAATATTATGGTCAAAATTATATGTTGGAATAATATATCTATATATATTATATCTAAAGTTAATAAGCATTCGCGATGCGTCACATGTAGTGAAAAATTTTCTGGTTGAAAATGGACAAATCAGAACTTTTTATTACATCTATTAAATTCTAGTTAAGATCACTAGATTCAATTATGATAACTTAAAATCTGATTGATCATAATCTTACTGACTCGTTCATTTTTAATTAAAAATTTTTGTCTGTATGGAGAACGAATTAAAGGAGACCAAAAAATAGTTTGGCGGGAACTAACAGTAGAGAGACGCGCGTTACGAAACTAGATGGTTCAAATTCCTCCATATTTGATTTCTGCATTTTTAAAGTGAATTTCCGGATAGCCGACTAAGTGGATTTACCTCTTCCGAGCGACCTTGCGACACCAAATGTCCGTCGAACCACAGAGCATAACGACCGATCCGATTCTCCCAGCTTTGACATATGTGATACCAATGGTGCTCGCGTATGTGAACTGGCCTTCGGAATACCTCTACACCACCGATTTCCAGGTGAATACTTCTTCCGCGCGACGATATCCAAGATCGAATCAAACGTTCCCGCTCGTTCCCTTTGACAGTGAAAGAGGATTATGTTTGTGCATCGTTCCCTCAATCGAGGTATATACCGAGAAATATACCATAAAGTTAGAATTTATGTAAACCGCATATCTCTCGTCTTCCTGGATCTCCATATGTATGATTCAAAATATGATATTTTTCCAGTGCGTAAACAGTTACATCTCTTTCTTGTTTGTGTATGCAACACAAATTAAAAGCATTATTGACAATTTTGATTGATGTGTAAATTAAGAGCATTTGTCTCATAAAAGAGAAAGGAATATAAAATCTCCGATCTACATATAATCCATCTTCATTTTATTTATTCGAATATAATTTGTATCACTGCTTAAAACTTTGACTACCTAGCTGATTTTAATATCGAGCTTAATAAATCTAGTGTATTATTTCAATACTTTATTATATTTTAATGTTTTAATATATAATTTGGTGTACCATTTGGGATACGTGAAATGTGTTGAATTTAATACTTTCCAACTGAGTACAATCAATTATTACATCAAAGTTGCATTTCAAAATTAATATTATATTAAAGAATTTAAATGATTGGAAACATTGAAGCTCATTTTCTGAAAACTTTCTTTTTTTAGTTATTGTTATAGCAAATGAGCGACATGTAGTTGCACGTAATCCACACGCATAAATATCATTTATAGGCGCCATCGAGGAACCATTTGTTTTCCTTCTTATAACAATTTCTTGAACAAAATTCTAGTTTTTCTAGGCGATAGGACGTCATATACAAAAGGACTAAGGTTTTAGCGAACTAATTAATATAGAGTAACATATTTCATGATGGGTGCAGTAGTCCATGAGTCCTTCGTCATAAATATTCAAATTCTGTTTATGCCGGCTTTGTCAGAGTACTTAAATCCCGTGAGATTTCGTAATTCGAACAATTAGCGTTTCGTCAACGGAACTGGTAGCACTAATTCTCACACGTAAAAAGAATAACGCCTCGGGGCAAAGCATTCACTTAGCATTCTACTAAACTGCAATAAGATAGTTGCACGCATGAGCGAGAAGACGGAGCGTTTTCCATAAGCGAAGATACTTTCCGCGAACTCTCGCGCAATTACTTAGTGAATGCCTGAATGGATAATAGCGCTACACCATGTAAGACAACAGCTCTCGGAAAACTATTTCAGAAACTTCGAAACATTATAACAATTCCGTCAAAAATGGGGCAGAGTGGGCGGGGAAGAGCTCTAAAACGCCTCCTTATTCCTTGTTAAATATTACATTTGCTTAGATATAGTTTCAACATCCGTTTAACGGATACTATTATCCTCGACAGAATGGTGGAAAAGTGGATTCCTGTCTTCTACATTTCGAGCATTTGCGAAATGTGGATTGTTTCACATAAGATTCTCGTCACAGTAACTATCTTATTCTATTTGCAGTGTGTAAATTGCAATCTAAAAAGTAATTGTAGAATGACGAGTGTTTTCTTGAATTTGAAATTTATCGAATTTCACACGTACCGCGAGCGATTTGTAATCGGTAGAGGCAATTCATATGTTGCGTATAAATGTAAAAAGAAAAAAATTAATGACACACAACACATACGTGTGTAACGTCAAGTCGCGATTTCATTGAGAATACTCACTTGAGTACGAGAGGATTGAGTGGGAATACGTGAGATCGCTCGACTTCACCCAAAGGCAGAATGTGAATTCGTGAATTTCCGGCACCGGCAATTCCCATCTGAGAAACTGAAAAGTGAAGATGCTTAGCCAACATATCACACGTTATAATTAATTCTGTATATAAAAGATGATTCCACAAATAGTCAGGACTTAATTTAGGTCTTTATGTTACACTTAAAGAAAAACATGACAACTGTAAATTTTATATTATGGAAAATTAATGTATACCTTGGTGAGGAAATTTTTCTTAGAATTTTTTATATAATTTTTATGTTAATTTTAGAATTTTAGAAAAAGACATAGATTTTTTCAGTATTTTTTAAAAGTATTTTAATTTTCAAAATAAAAATTATGAGAAAAATTTTTATCAGGTATATTTGAATAAACTGTTATAATGGTAATAACATAGTTTATTCATGCATTAATTCTACAAATAAAACTTGCATAGTCACTTATATAGCTGCTACTACTATGTCTTTTTCTGTGTATGATGATGATTCTCTGATCATTTTCAAAGTTGACTTTCTCTCTCTCAAGAGAAATTTTTTTTAATATCTCTACGTCAAACCTGTGTGAGAAATTTTTTTTAATATCTCTACGTCAAACGAATTCTCTAAAAAGATTAAATATCTATTAAATTTAAATTTAAAATATCTTTCAGAGTAAACTTTATCGAAATAAAACTGGAATCTTCATAAGTTTTTTTGTCTTACAAAGTAATCAAAGTCGAATATTGAAAATCCGTAAGAAAGAATCTTACAAAGAAAAAATTCCAAGTTAGTCAAAGAATCTTTGTAGGCAAAAGAAAGCGCAAGAAATCTGGAACACGTTGTACATTTAGAAATGGGTAGGTATGTAGACCACGACGGTTCTTAGAGTGAACGATGAAAATTAGGTAATCAGCGTGAAATCCAACTTTTTTTCTTTCTACGTGTTATGTATGGAACTGCCCTCCTACGTAATCGATAGAAATCTCGTGAATTTCCACACTCTGTTGGTGCATATGTATCTTTTATATCCGATATGGCGACAATATGGCGATTTATCATTATTTGTTCTCACTGTTTTACTAGCTTTTCTTTCTCAATATATCTAGATGCAGGGTATTACGGAATGTGTTTTGCACCACAATCTCTGTAGCCAATTTGACTAAACGCTTACTCGAATATTTCAACGGAATCACAAGAATTCCTGCAGAGCTACCCAGTAATATACAAACGGTAAAAATTTTTATGTTTCTAATTGCAAGCTTGAATAATTGAACAATTTATTGTTATGTAGAATAAATTATACGAATTCGGTACGCTTATGACGTTTAAAATTAGACGTCTAACTTTATTTATGGATTATGTTTATATTCTGAATTTTTAGTAGTTTTCAACAATGTAAAATTACATAAATCATTGCGTAATCATAACTTTATATCATGGTCTTCGTGCTATGGCATCTAAAATTCTCTCTCACTCTATTTTATTTCCCTACTTTCTCCATACTAAATGCATTTAATTACTAAATAATTTACTATATTCCTAACCTATATCGAATTGAACACAACATAACGCGTTGCGATATAGCCTAATCACATAATTTTTCAAACATTTAAATCTGTTCACGATTATAATCGCGAGTTATCTAAATTATTTCTTATAAATGAGAAATAATATAAAAATTAGATATTTCGTCCTCAACTTCATCTAATCAGCTGGTCTAATGAATTAAAGAATTTTTATTGGATACTTAGAGAAATTTATGGAGATTCTCCATAGCATCTTAAAACCTGTAAAGAACTTATTGGGAAAAATATTACCTCAGCCAAGATTCGAACTCGGACCTTCCATATTCCGTGTAATCGGCTTCTCAATTCGATTACCAAGATATGCGACAATATTATCGTAATAATAAAATTATTTTCAAATTTATAGTTAGCTAAATTTTTAGATACTTTAACGATATCGTTCTTTTCGATATTTTCGACGAATCTCTATAAATTCCTTCAAGTAATAAACATTTTTTTATTCCTGTTAAATTAGCTGATTAGATGAAGTTAAAGACGAAATATTCCTACTTAATCTTCCTATTAACGCATGGTGCGAGAAATAATAATTTGCAAAGGATTAAGCGAGATTGTCTCGTGCTTTTAATGTAAGTCAAATAGAAGGGGCTGAAATCCGGCTTTCCTCGAATTACACGCGATTCTCACCTGAATGTAGCCCTTTTGAGTTAATTGTACGCTGTGCATCGGCGTGCCGCCGAGATTTCTCTCGGCGTCGACAAGTTCGGTCGATGTTTTCGAAACCGCCACAACGAGTAAGCTCAGAAGGATCAAGGACATGGAAGAGAGAATCCCGAAGTTCGTCACGAATTTCTTCATTTTTATCTGATCATCGTCCTCGTTGCATCTAGTTGCTATTTCTTCAATCGCTTCGCAGCGAAAGTTCGCTGTTTGCTTCTTACGGCTGTTACTTCTTCTTTTTCTTCTTCTTCTTCGTTATTCTGAAGAGAAAGAGATAAAGAGATTTCTCTTTCTCTTTTCGTTTCCTTGGCCCACTCTGGCCTTCCCTCCCTTTAATCTTATCCCGCGACTATCTGATCGCGATCACGAAAAGAGAATTGTCTCCCAACGTTGTCCCCTCGACTCTTCTTGCCGATCTTACCTACCGGTATCCCTTTTTCAGCCGCTGAAGAGGGAACATGCGACGTTGCAAGTTCCCTCGTTCTCCCAACTACCGTCTTTCTGTTCAAACCGTAGAAAACTACCTGGCATCTCCGCCTCGTTCGTCGATCTTCCTTCACAGCTTGCCTTGTCGATTTTTTACAATTGATTTGGTCCCTCTGCTTCGCAAACTCTTTTTCGTGACCTTTTTCGTAACTTATCTCACTTGTCACTCGCCAAGTGACACTTTTCTCGATCAGAACAACGACACACGGATTTTCTGTCCCCCAATACAGACTTCGTCTCTGGATTTTTCTTTTTATTTGCGCTTGACGATACGAGCAAGAAACTAAACTCTTTGTCGTGTATACTTTCTTAGTACACTCGACTCGATTGCCGAAAAACCGAAAGAGATCTAGTATACCCTCTTTGCTCGATGTGTGACACCTTTGGCTAAGCACAAGACTCTCATGATCTTCTTTTCTTTCACACAGTCTCGACAGATATCTCTCGGTTCTTGCTTGATGATCTTTATAATTAAAAGTTTAATGAAAAAGACTCTTCAGCAACCGTGGACTTTTTCTTGTATATCTTCTCACTCTCTTTGTAGATGTATAAAAGAAGTGGAAGAATATTTGTCGGTTTTCTTTTCTTTTATTCGATGTATGATTAACGTCTGAACAATTGTTATTTTCCTTTCGTCTTGTTGCTGGTGAATTGTTTCACGTTTACCAAAAAGAAAGGTGCACGTGAGTCTCGCCACAAAATTAAATAATCTCCTTTGGAGAGAAAAATCTAGTTCTTCCTCCTTTCTTTTCAACTTTTCTTTTTTTTTCTAGATTTTTAGATACAATCGTTCTTTGGAAAACCACTCCCCGTTAATTAAATTCTCAGTTCAGTTCTCTTTTATGTCGATAGACTTGTATTTCTTCCAGGTGATTCGCCCGGCGAGTGAGGCGGCTAGCTGAACTCGCGGCGACGGTAAACAACGACTAAAGCGAGATCGATGTGAATTGGCGAGTGCGAGCGCGCGAGTAAGAATCGGTAAGAGGGAGGGACTTTTCGTGGCGGCCGCAGGTTAAAGCAGTCCATTTTCGTCATTGGGCTCGACATGTAATTTTCATCTCGATACGAATGAGACTACGAAGCTGGAGATTGCCTACAGTTCCTACGGATCGAATGTCCGTATTGGAATGCTCGCCCGATCGTTTCTTCTTTGCCTGGATGTATATCTGTATATCAGACCTATTCACACTTATGCCCATACCTTATATTTACCACCGCGTTTGTCACGATCGATTTCTGATACAGACAGCATAACGAAAACAAAGAAAAATTGCCGACAATTGTGCAGATATGTATAATGAAGAAATATGAAGAAATGTAGATATGAAGAAATATATTTACTTTAATATATTTATAATGGATGCTTTTTGTTTGCGAAATAGAGGTAACATAATACGCCTTGGCTAAAAGTATTAAGCGTTTATATCTTTTTCACTTATATGGAATTTACTTGTATTTTTTCCAATTCATTACAGATATTATAAAGTTTAAAGAGTTCTTGAAACGAAGGATAATTTAGCAAAATATACACAAATTAATTTTTCAGCTAAAATAATAGTTAATAATACTTTTGACTGTGGTATAATAATACTTTTGTAGACTGTGGTATAAATATCTATAAATTTGTTGTGTTAGAGAATTTTATGGCTACCGTTTGTCACGATCGATTTCTGATAGAAGTGGGATAACGAAAATAGAGAAAAATCGTCCAACAATTGCAAATAATGAAGAAATATAAAGAAATGTGGATATGAAGACGTATACTTACGATTACATCATGGTTTTTACTTCTAAAATAGAGGTTTTGAAAGATTCATTTGCGAGGATAATGTGTTTTTTCCGGTGTTTTCAACAATTTAATACAATCGTAAGAATAGTATAAACGCGGTCACGTTCAAAAATTTATAAATTGCGTTTTGCCACGCTAACTCCGACATAATATGCAAGAGAAACAGGTTCATTTTATTAACCGTTTTAGAACGGTTGCCTTATGCGGGATCGCTAATATGTTCCGTATGTGTCATAAATATGTTCCGTATGTGTCACATAATCTGCTATATATGCATTCTCGAGTTTTTCGAACAATTTAATACAACATAATAGTATAAATCGCGGTTGTATTAGAAAATGTAGTTCACTGAGAAAAATATTTGATTGAAAATGTACGAACCAGATTATATTAATCGAAATTCTGGTCACGTAATTGGACATCTGATTACCTCGACTAGAATTCTGATTGATATCAGGCAGAATCTACTGATTCGTTTATTTTCAATCAGAATTTTTTCGCAATGTAACTACTGTGTTTGTCACGATCGATTTTTTATATGAACGAGATAACGAAAACAAAGAAAAATTGTTGGTCTCACAATCACACATAATGAAGAAATATGAAGAAGTGCGGATATGAGGAAATATATTTACAATTATGTAAATTCTTTTTACTTTTGAAATAGAGATTTTGAGATATTTTTATCATACACTCTGCGGTTTTTTCAACAATTTAATACACTTGCAAGATGAATAAATTGCGGTCGCGTTAAAGAATTTATTGACTACGTTTCGTCACGCCGACTTGATTGTAATATGCAAGAGAAACAGCTTCATTTTATTAACCGTTTTAAAACCTTATGCGGGATCGCTAATCGTATATTCTGTATGTGTCATGCAGTCTGTGTGATCGATATGGGAAAGTGAATCTTTCGTGGAAAGTTGGCGAGACAAGCAGCGCGAAACAAACGGGATGATACGGCGAATAACTTAGGCATTCCATGTTGCAAGCGGGAGCGGAATTACAAACGCTTTATTGCGCGTATAAATATTTCAAAGCGTATCGTGCATTTCGAAGCTAAACAGAAAGGTTCAAGGCTCTGCATCGTCGAGCTCGCATTTAAAAATATACTTTACTCGAAAACATAAAAGCATGTATAAAAAATTTTGTTATTATTCTTTTCATTTAAATTGGCAATATTTGTGTTAAAACTAATCTACTTAGTGTCTTTGTTAAAATTTTGTGTTGAATTTTTAAAATATCCGAGTGTTATTTTAACATAATGTGATTGTATTATTTTATTATTCTATGTTAAATTGATATTCAACATATTTCTTAGTGTTAAAATAACATAATTTCTGAATAAGATCAAATAATATAAAAATAATGTATTTTAAAACGTAAATATTAAGATAAATGAATAAAATGTGTTAATTTAACACATAAATGTTAATTTTAATGAAGAGATATGATTTTTCCTACAAATTGTGTCAGTGTTACGTTTTTATGTTAATTTTTTACATAATATTTATGTTACTTTCTAATATATTTATTCTACGTTAACATGAAAATTTAAGTGGGCTGTTTGGGACATTTGAAATGTTTTTAACATGAATTGTTCAACTCTGTGCAAGTTAAAACCGTCATTCATCAAAATTCGTATGTGTGAAGATAACACATATATGGACAGTGTGCGTTAAAACGATCATAAAAACGGCCGCGTTGGAAATTCTCGCTGGAAAGCGCGAACGTTAACAGCACCGAGTCTTAAAACCAGTTGCGAAAGCGACAGTCGGAAGACGCTTGTACATGGACAAGACTATCTCGATAAGATAACAATCCCGAACAATCTCGTTAAAGGATTCGTTTGCAAATGTTATAATACCTAAACGAGAATCGGCAATTAATTATAAGGAAAGTCTCGCAACTCCACATAATTAGTACGTCTTGCTGGTTACCACAATTACCATATCGCCCTTTAATTGACAGAGCCCGACGTTTGTTACGCCATACGTCAATTAGGTTCATTGCTAGTCTCGATCGGCGTGAAAAATAACCGCGATTCCTCGGCCTTCGAATTATTAGCGCGTGACCCAAATTATACTTTCTGACAAGTACCTTTCTGATTGCAGACGGCCAAGAACTCGACGTCCGGCAGCGGATACTATGTGGGTGGAAGCAGCACCCTGCCGCGAGGTGGGCCTCTTCTAAGGGCGTACAGCCCGGCGGCGTCGAGCGTCGGTCCAAGCGCGACCCCGACGCAGCCCAAGACTCTCACCACACCAGGTATACGAATGTCCGCATTTTCGATCTCTTCTCGTTTCCACGTGCGTGTCATCGTGCACGCGCGTTGTATATAAACGCGAGTTTCGCTCTCGAGACCCTATCGACACGATTCATCAAACGAGCGGCCCAACAAAGCTCGAAATATCGTATTTTTGCTAAATTCCTGACACTACTGTGCGTCAACACGTGACATTTATTGTCGACTGTAAACCAGAAAATTCCTCGCATTAAATTTGAAGTGAACACTTGAAAATTTATAGCTTAATTGGAATAGTGTTTAATTATTTTACAGCTCTACTCTAAACAGATTATAATTAACTGTTGCAATTAATGTATACAGGATTAGACAAATTAATTTAATTTGTAGAATATATATTCCCTGTCGAATTATATATTCGTGATGAAGCTGCTAGTAATGAGCAAGATGTCGCACGTACTTCTGAAGAGATTAGATTCTGATAGAGCGACAACTTTGGGCCGCTCTCAATGGGAATTTACTGCTTCGTGCGCCTGTGCATTTCCTTCACGCCTGCACCGATGTTCTCTGTAGTAGTACACCATCCTTCTCATGAGATCTATGCAAACATATTACATCACACCCCAATTTCGCATTCCCTCAAATACTTCATCTAAGGTGACCAGAAGTCTTCTGAAAACAACATTACGAGTCTAGAACCCCAAAATTTTCTCTGATTTTGAGAAATCGATGCAACGCAAACATAATATGTATATATTATGCCCTATTTTGAAAATTGCAAAACAAAAAGGTTTTGCAAAATTCAGCGAATTGGAGTAAGAATTTGAATTCGATTTCTTTAAAAGGATTTCTTTCAATGAGAAGGAATTATAAGGATTGAAAAACTAGATATTAGAAAATGATTTTTTTCTTATTTGAAAAAATTACATTTTATTCGAATACAAGACAGATTTTATATGGACGTTGTAAAATTCTGGTCGCCTTTTGTGCAACACGCTTAAATTGTTCGTCTCGATGATCCCAACACCTGTACGCGATATATAAAGAAATATGAATCTCTTTTATCGTTTTGCTGAAAATTGGTCGAAGCAACTATTCAATCGATTGAGTAGCTGCAATTTACAGTGCGAGCATATAACTATATATATGTAAGTAACAGAAAACAAGATATTGGTGAGGATTATATTATATTCGCTCGGCTTTATAATCTGGAATAACTTTTACATTTTAATTCAACCGATGGTTAACTAATTATCATTTCTTTAGAATAAATAATATGCATTGTTAATAATATTATAGATACAGTTATATTTATTTGGATTTATATAACAATTGTTCTTCAATTTTTTGCCTTTGAAAACTGTAATGTATGTAAATGACAGTAAATGTTATTCCAAGTGAAATCAAAATTCACTTGCTATATTACAAACTCTGGTATTTTAAATTATATTCCAAGACCGTTATCTTCGCGATTTAATTGGCTGGCAAAGAAAGGTTGGTGAGAGAAAGAAACGATTAACGATTGTCCGCAAATTAGCGCACTTTTCTCTTGAAATCTTCCTGAAACTCGACCAATTTTTTCAAACGCGTACCTCGTGCTTTGAGCTTAAGCGCATATATCCGCACACAGACGCACACACTCGCAATCGCTCTTCATTCTTCATACTTCCGATTTGACGGTTGCAAGGTCGTTTCGATTCTTAATCATACAACGGAGATCGTTACGACCGTCGGCGTTTGGCCGAGCGCTATTCGAGAACTACTCAAAAACACTTAACAGGCTACCTGCTAGTCCAAGGGGAAAGGATGGCCTCATTTCTGGCTGCCACGAGCGTTCTCCTTGTTGTCGAGAGAAACGTTTTACACGGAGATACCGAGAGAAACGGATTTAGGACGCGTGAATAGCCCAATCGCAGATCGATCGTGATTAATCATCAACCACTATGACGAGGCAGATCTATTTTGTATAGTAAAACACGCGAACGTCTGCTAAATGCTGTCAGCCAAGAAAAAAAGGTTAAACGGAAGCATTTTCTAAAGAAGACATTTCTCTTGACGCTACGATTATCGTGACGTGGTCGAGAAGTGCATATATGTAAAAGTCGACAAGCTGTTACGTCAAAATTTCAACGACGTTCGTAATCGCGCGGTTATACTTAAACTCGTAGTGCAAACTTGGGTGCGTGACAATCGTCGAAAAATTTCTGACAAGGAAACCTCGCGAGGTGTCAAATTCTAATTTTGTACACGTAGGTTACATAAATAAATAAATTTACAAAATATCAGTTGAGGCTAATGATTTTAAGGAAATAATCTCTTATATATTCCGTTATATAGCTTTTTTGTTACATCTTATAAACATTTTTTGATATCTCGAATAGTTTTTGAGATAGAATAAAAAAAGCTGGAAACCGTTTCGTGTATAAGAGATAATTTTATCTTTTAAAAGTATTTATTAGCCGCAACTAATATTTTCTGAATATTCATCTATTTATGTAACCTATATGTATACAAAATTTCATCAAAATAAAAATTTGACATTTTGTGAGGTTCCCTTGTAAGAGACGTGACTGTATAAATTCTATCATCGCGCTTTTTCACTCAAAAGGTTCCCAGTCTCTCTTGACAAATCGCGCGCAATCGCTGCTTAGGAATGTTATCGCGGCCCTATTCGAGTCGGTTGTATTCACGTTTCGGAAGTATCGAACGTTTGTGTAGACACGCTATGTGAATTTCAATTGGATGTGGCACACGAAATCCGTGGCGAGACGTGAGAAAAATGGTCCGACCGCCGCGCGGATCACGGTACTCCGGTCTTGTTCACTTCTGCATGTGCACTGAACGTCGAACGGCTTAACGGAGGGTGGCGGAGAAACAGGAGATACGTACATCGGAGCACCTGGGTACATTGGTTTTTTGTTTGGTTTTTTGGATGGTTGGATAGGAGGTGTTGGCGGGGTGCCGCCGGCCAAGCCGCTTCGCAGCTACCAGTGTGGTAAGAGTCCCCTTGGAAGCCTCGGGGGCTCGGCACGCTTCTCTAGAGACAGCTCGGTCTCCCTCTATAGTATACCAGGTCAGTAGTATCCTTAAACATTCGTCAGACACAGCTCGATCCTTCCGCGACGGGCCGCGATCGCGGGACGATCGCCAATAACACGCTTTACGGATGTCTCGGACTGATCTTTGATGTCTGAAGCTCACGTGCCAAGCTATAACGCCTTCTTTGAGCTACACTGCAACAAAAGCGACTGCAAATGTATGTGTGTTTTAACAAAAGTAAAATGTGTCCGTTGAATGAATTATGTACATAAAATACACATATGCGATACAAGAAATACTTCTACTTAAAATCGTCCATGAAGTATATTACCAAGCAGACTACTGATTACTAATATTACTAATAACCAGGATTGAGAAAGTTACTTCGTTAAACTAACGAGTTACAATTATAGTTTTTTTCTCTCAAAAAGTTCTTATTAACTAGTTACTCATTACAGTTGTAATTACTTAAAAAGTAATAAATTGTTTCTTTTCATTTAGTTTTTTGTTATTTTTATCTTAAATACAAGAACCTTATACATTTCTAATATTGTTGAATTATTTTACTTATATGCTGTATTACACATAATAAAATAATATATACATTTGGAATCAAAGTTATAAATTAAAGTTATAGAATTAATATTAAATCACCTTCACGTATTAGAAGGCTCTTAATTTAATTATTAATATAAATATTTGCAGAATATGATGATTTTATCAAGGACAAAAATATATTTCACTCATAAAGAATTATTACTGACTATTCATTAAGCATTTTATTTTAGATATTTGTTTGAGAAATAAGTTTTATATATATATATATATATATATAAAGTAACTATTATAATTATATTTAATATTAAGTATTAAATTAGTTATTAGTTAAAATGTAACTAAGTTAAGTTACAGTTATAGATGAAGAGAAAGAAACGAAATTGAGTTACAGCTACTGAAAAAAAGTAATTCTAACTGTAACTTTGTTACAAGTAACGAGTCACTTCCTAACTCTGTTAACAGTGTTCTAGTAAATACATAACTATCACACGCTTACAACTAATTACTAAAAAGGCACAATTATATAAAGAAGGGCTAAATATATAGTAGAGGCTAGAGGATTTAAGTATTTAATAATATTTTATATATAAGTCTTTTTTTAAATATATTTTCCAATTATTCATATATGAATTGCGCACCAATTATTTAAAACTGTCGCACTTAAAAACAATTATAAATAGAAGCTAAAATAATAATAATGAAATTGACTGTCAATTTGATAAGGATACTAATAAGAATCTTTTTTATATATAATATAAATTTTCTAAAACATTTTTAGCAATTTATAGCGCTCACTTTTTATACGGTTTTCAATTAACGATTTTTACAACGTTATTTATCTAATACAAAGAGAGATACCGTAAGCCTTGTAAATTTTGTACGTCACAGTCGGTTGCGTATATGAAATGAAATAGAATTCAGTTATAATGCAGAATAAAATCTAGTTACTCGCGAAAAATAGCAACGTTATTTATCGTTGTTTCCACAGCGGTTATGTATAATCCAACCGGTAGATAAATCTCGGCAAGGTTGATATACATAAGTCCTTTTAAGATCGCAAGCTAATCTTCGTCTGTTTGAAATTAGTAAACGTACATTGTGAACGAGAAATCTTTTTATATCTTTTACGGAAGAAAGCCGTTTGAGCGAAGCATAATGGTACAAGCTATGAGTAAAGGACTAATAAATTTCAAGCGTAACAGATGTGATAAAAATGTAGCAAATGTGGCGTATTTGTAATAAGGAGAAACTGAATCATGGGAATGGTTGGTTGTTTGGAACGCAGAAAAATCTTGAAATTGGCAGTCGTGATTAACCAAACCGGGTCGAGTCAAGTTTTAATTAAACGACCTCGAGACCGTGGAAATAGTGTTGGGAATAAATATGAATGGAATCGAAATGTTTTGAATTCACGTGAAATTTATGCCGTTGACATGTCGCGTGAGGAAGGAAAATTAAAACTTTCTTGAGAGAAGTATTGTAAAACTAACTTTCTCTCGAAAATTGATTTGAAAAAATTAAAATTTTATATAATGAATTATTCACTTTTATTCGCCTTTTATTTTTTATCAATCATAATTTGACCAGATTTGACCAGAAATATTTACCGTAGCGTCTAATAATTTATTTTCTTTATTTAATTTAATGTTATGTGTGATAACAAAATCTTGAACTGTTTTAATTTAATGCAAATATAAACGCAAAAGGAAATCATGTTATCAGTAAATCATATTATCGTTAGTTATTTTGTTCATAATTAAATTAATTAAGGGTCATGACATAACATACATAGAAAGTGCAGAGCAAAATTGTAGAGCCATTACAAAATTACGTGATTTTACGTATTCCCAACACTAAAGCTAAATCCCTCATGAACATCTAGAAACATCCTGCGTATGTCATTTCCCTTGTACAACGCTGTGTGATATCATAATGTACAAAAAGCAGCATCTCTTTCATCTCATTACATCTAGAAACATCCTGCGTATGTCATTTCCCTTGTACAACGCTGTGTGATATCATAATGTACGAAAAGCAGCATCTCTTTCATCTCATTTTTCATCCGCTCCCTCTGTCACTCGAGAATTGTAGCTGTATGTCCTCCCGTAAGAAGCACGATCGTGAAAGATCTTTTTTCTTACCCTCTCCATATCATAATGACTGATATAAATGACGTTCCCTCGTCGATACAGTCCCCTAATTGTAATTTCATTTGCACATTTCGCGCACCACGAAACTCATACTCGACGGAGGTATCGAGCCACAAATAGATGATAACGATCATTTTAAAAAACTCTCTTGAAAAACACAAGGAGGCATTGTAGAACAAGTAGAACAAGCGTATGAATTTTTTATCATTGAGTTTTAATGAAATAACTGCTGATTTTGTTTTGTTTACCAATCATTTGTTGGCTGTAGTCGTTTATTAAGACATATGTTTGGTTTTTTGATTGATTATTGTTTAAGAATTAATATTTTACTCTTTTGATATTTTTTCCACTTGTTTAACTCTTGAATGCTATCGTATGTAAATTTTATGTATAAGTGAACAAGGTCATTGAACGCTAAGTTACGCCTTCGGTGGTCATGAATAGTCTTAAAAAATCAGAGATTCGTCATGAAAGGATATGGTCTAATTGGCCATCACATATTGAGATAAAAAATTATGACGGCGACTAATTGACTAATCTATATTCGATTTAAAGATTTTGATGTTCGTAGAATTTAGTCATGAGGAGGTTTAATCTGTCAAGCGGGGATATGCTTTTAAAAATTCAATTTATTTTTATAACAAAGAGCGTGATAAGTTAAAGTAATAGATTTCAATTTTTAAGCAGTTTTGTGTTATTATATATTTAATTTATTGATGTGTTGAGAAGACATTGGACTTATACTTTATATCATTTCAAGATTGAATATATTATATTTATTCTTTCTTTCCCTTTAAGTTAATAATTAGATTATTTGTATTTGTAGTATATAAAGGTCTAGAATATAAATATTTTGTCAAAAGTGAAATGAAATGTATGAAAATCTTATGTTACATTAATTCAGAACGATATAATTCCTTGCATATAAAATTTACGTATTAAGAGCAATCTGTATCATTCAATCGATAGCGTTCTCGAGTTAATTATTATTGTTATATAATTTCTAATGTCATCACGTGAATATCATTAGAATATAATGTCCACTTTTATCAATGTAGATTAATTTTAATCTCGGTTTAATTTATTTTTTATCTTTTCCTAATTTTGAGAATTAGAAAAGGATAAAGAATAAGTTAAATAACCGAGATTAAAACTGATCTACATTGACAGAAACGAACATAAGTTTCTCTGTGTACATGATAACGGATTATTCTCCAAGCAGTCCAATGCAAAAATGCAACGCAGTGATGCAGATGCAAAAAGAGAACGTTGATGGTACTCTTCACGTTGGTCTTCACTAATACACGAATCACTAAATCTCTGCAGATCGGCTACATGGGGAAAGCGGATACATGAGCAGCCCCGAGCGCGGCGGCGGCGTCGGTTCCGGAAGCGGAAGATATCCACCCGGACCTTACAGCGCCGGCAGCAGCTACGAGGATCCGTATTATTCGCAATACTCGGGGACTGTTACGCCTGTCATCGACGAAGAAGCCAGGTAATCAGAATTTCGCGTAGTAAAAGTGACTCGTATTTTTAATGTCGAAAAGGCATAGTGTGATATGATTTCCTTATAGAAATTGACTGGAAAAGGTAACGATTAATTACATTGAGAATTAAAAATATCGTTGCACTGAGAAAAATTTGTGGTTAAAAATGAACGAACTAACATATTCTGATTACATCAATCAGAATTTTGATCATTATAATTCTGGTTATCTCGACTAGAATTCTAATAGATTTTTTTTTAATCAGAAAAAACTCTGATTTGTCTATTTTTCATCATTCCAATTAATGTAACTTGACTCTTTTTGTGTGTTCAGTGCATTTAATATTTGAAATAAGTAATTAATGTCTTAGTATTAAATTGGCCAGTATTAAATTTCTGTAAGAACTATAATTGACGAAACTTTTTATGTCTCGGAACAAAGAGATGCCCCAAACTTCCACGATTTTTTTACCTGCAAATTTCTCTAACAATTAGTACTCATTCATCAAAATTACATCGGGAATTCCTTGAGTTAATAGATGAACGATTTAAAAACTTGAAGATTTTCTTTAATCAAATTTTAAAAATGCAAATGATAGAAAAATTTCATTTTTCATTTAATTATACACTGGTTGGAAGTTTAAATTCGATAAAATTGCGATACACTTAAATTTTTATGCTGCGGTGTTGGCGACTGAACTTCTAAAATTAAATTAATTTGTAAAAATAAACGGATGAATTTATCATCGAAAGGAAAATGTAAAAAAATTATATTACTGTACATATAAAGTTTAATAGGAGAAGAGTAACTATTTGAATGCGATGATATATAAAACGTTAACTACTTTATTACATCGAAATTTCATTCATTTATTAGCGTCAATATTTCATTTTACGCAGAATAGATATACATTTATTCTCTCTCTGCTTAAATACTCCGGGACTGATTGAATTTATTAAATAATCGGTTATATAATGTTATTGCGCCGTACGATGGTCCAATGCCGACAATATATTTTTCGCCTCGACAAATTATTGACTTTGCATAAGTGCACGAACTAATTTATACAGCTTTAATAAGAGATCCAGCACATCCATCCGTGTAAATACAGTGACTCTGTACAATCCATTTGAATAAACTCCACTCACCCGGAAACCCCGATTCGCCCGTCTTTTTAGTCGCAACCTCTTTCCTAGGAAAACGTTGTTTCCGGTCTCACCCATCCCGAATGACTGAAATCCACCCCCTAGTCCCCACCAACGCTGGTCTCCGCACCGTGACCTCCTCCACACGGATGTCTGATAGCGCGGATGTGTATGTCTGTTGTGGGTGGTGCAGCGATACGGAGCTGTTGGAGGAATCGTACAGCCTTTACGGCGTGAAACCACCGGGGCGTCCGCCGTCTGGTCCCCCGCGGTCCCCGTTTCCTCCGGGGGCGCCGCCACCCTTGCCACCCGGCGGACAGGGCTACGACGCTACTCGGTACTGCACCCCACGTCACGCACACTCTGTCGCTTACGTGTTTGTCTTGTGTAGAGGCCTGCCTGCGCAGAATAAAAAGGAAATGAAAATAGAGAGAGAGAGAGAGAGAGAGAGAGAGAGAGAGGAGAGAGGAAGCGGGAGAAAGAATTGAAACCATCCGAGAATCGTGCCACGACCAGCTCTGGCTGACTAGTTAGCCTAGCTGGCTGGCTGGCTGTTTGCGAATGAATACGAGTTGCATGAGCATCGTTTCGAGCGAGCTCTCCCCTGAAAGCGGAATGCTGGTGAATCCAGGACTCTTATTGGCAAAAATCTCTTGATCTCGGAAATGAACTTACACAAAATTTTTACAAACATAGCTAGAAACTTTTCAAGCAATTGTGTTAGTTGGTTTGAAAAGAAAATTCAATGTGTGTGTGATTCTTCAGCTCTGCTTGTTCAGAATCTGGATTTATCAATGGAAAAAAAACAGGGATGGATATATTCGATATTGTTATTCTATTGCACTTATTGTTAGTAAAACATAACAAAATGTTCTCAAAATTTTATCACAGCGGATCAATCAAAAGTCTAACAATTATTTAGCATCGTGATTTGATAGAATATAAAATAATGATACAAAATCATTTTTTTTTTTTTTTGTAAATCTCTTAATATTAACGAATTTTCTTAATATGAGAAATTTGCAAAATTTGTGTCGTTAAAGATTTGTCATAAAAGGGTAACGTCTTTTTTTATAATTTCAATCATTCATAAATATAGTATTATATTTTTTTTTAGATGACATAATCCAGCTGGTAATATTGTACATGCATTTATATTTTAATTATGTTTTATTTTTATTTACAGTTTATTAATATTTATATTTATTAATATTTATATATTAATATTTATATTGTGTTTATATTTATATAAAATATTTTGTTTGAAGAAATGTCCATCAATCAATAAAATATTTTCATGTAACTCATTTCACGGAAAAATGAAATATTTCCAGCCATTAAATTACTATTCAAAGTTTTGCTATTAAACTGCAATATTGACCGGTATCCATTGCTACATTTATAGGGAATGGTAGCGTCATTTAAATTAATTATTCGTTTTTATTCTTTATGTGTTCCCTTTCTTTTATATTCTTCATATATTCTCACTTTTTGCCTAACAAAAAGCATTTATAAATTTTACACTTATATATTTCGCGGACTTTGTGGTTTCGCGTTTATCAAAATGAACCGTTTCGATGTGGAAATTTTTCAATCTTGTCTACAGAATTATAGAAAATTTGCCATTCCAGAATTAACTCGATCGTTACACAAATATAACGTCTGTATTCGTGAAATGTCAGCCTGCCCGATCGGATCTGAACGCTAACGATTTCTATCTGTAAAACTTTCATTGGTTTTTTTTTTATCAAGTTGAGTAATTTATAGAAATTTCATTACGAGTCTCTCGAACGAGGGGTACGTGTTCCCTTTTGAACGCTACCATTTCCTTCTCCACGCAAAGTGGGAGCTCTGTCCATAATGAATTGTCTGCAAGTGCATGTTGTAAAGTCGGATATCTTAATTTAGTGATCATGAAAGAGGAAGAGAGAAAGAGAGAGAAAGAAAGAGTTGCCACTACCAATTTCATCGAGTTATCTCTTGAGGCAAAGGTAGATCGATCAGTGGCACGATTCTAATGAATATGTACTTGGAAAGCGGAAGCGACTATTGAATTCACTATCGCTACTTTTATCGTATAAATCACATTTTTATAATAGGCCAAATATTTGTACAAATATTATGATAAATTGAATAGAATTTTTTAATTAATTCATTATATAATTGATGTAAACACTTTATTTTGTTTAAGTTGATAATTAATACTAAAAATTTATATTACTCTGCGCAAAGAGGTTTCAATCTTATTATATTTAACACGCGATTGATCCTTCTAGGATTAAAAAAAAATAACTTTGCAATTTATATCTTTCCACTTCTCAAATACTCATGGAGATATCGTTTGTATAATACTAATATTTTCGTAAACCACTAAAATCGTTAAATTAGGTCTTAAATAATATGTTTTTTGTAAGATTAATTTATAGCAATAATATTAGAAGAAAAACAAAATGGCTTTTTCCATCTATTGTAGAATTCAGAATAGACTTTATATGGTATTACACAAACGACAAATAGCATCCTATGTAGTATGTCACGGATAATATGGGAATATAAATTAACTCTCTGACGACTCTTCAATTAATTTTTCAAATTGAGTTTTACTTTAATTAGAACGTTATTTAATATTTACAGTTACTAATTTAATTTGAATTTTACATAACAATATAAATCAATATAAGTAACGCAAATAAAATAATTTTTCAATTAATCTTTATATAACTCTTTTAATTAAAATTTTACTTTATAATTAATTATAAAAGAAACTAATAATAAAACGATTGTTAATGCATGTTACATACTGTATATGTCAGTTTATGATGCCCATATTTTTCAGAACGTTCTACATTTGCAAAATAATTACGCTCTCTATTACTCAAAAAAGTAAGATGTGTGTATGTGTGCGTGTGTACTATATATGTAAATAATTAATGTGCCTCAAAGAATATATATATATATATATACACATATATAATGCATATAGAAATGATATAATTTGCAACTCAGTGGAATGCAGCATGCCGACTAGCGATCGTAGACGAGAATGCATTGGTTATATACAGGGTGTTTTGCACGTGAAAAAAACTACGGAAAAAAGAAACGGATCGATACACAGCCACAAGTTACAAATTTTTTTAACATGCGGTTGAATAAATTTAATGAATAGCATAACAAATGCTTCACGAAATTCTTTACGATATTTATCTCCATCATAATGAAACTGACATGATAATCAATAATATTTGTCTCCTATTTCTGCATTATTTCCATAATAATCCACATATAGAAATCACTTTAATAATAATATTGTTTTATTATAATTATAATTTTGTATAATGTTCCAGTATTCCTTTATGTTACATTTGCATAAAGAGAAATAAATATAAGAAACTCGCATTTGATAATAACTTTCAAATATCAACGAAAGAGATATTTCTTTCCACAAAACGCATCGATAACGATACTTATCAGATCTTAAAAACATAACGCAATTGCTCTCGTTTAAAATCCACATTTTTGATAAATCTCTGTTAGCCATATAGATACTCGAAAGTTGTTGCGAACATTTGATTCTCATATATAAACTTTCTATACAGAGTTAATGCTACGAGCGAGTGGTGTATATCGGAAAACTAAACTGGATACTTGTCAACCGTCCAAACTCACTTTGCCTCTGCACGACTTTTACAAAAGTTGTATCAAGCCGAAACTGATCGCCATGAGGATCACGTATCTGGTCTGATCCGCACATACATCACCCTGTATATCATTTTATGTACTGTCACACCGTGACGTAGATTGGGCACTGCTGTCATGTGAAGCGATAGATGCACGTGATTAGCATCGTGTTATGTAACTCATATCCGATTTCACTGACAGGATATATATATTCGAAAATGAAGATTTTACCATGTGTCGCTGGCGCATGACGAGAGAATCTCTCTCGTCAAAAGGAATTTTCCCACAAAAGTCGATCCAGATAGCATAGAACATTACAGCAATATTGCAGGAACGTTATAGAGTTGTTGCAGTAATGTTGGAATGTTCTGTGCCATGTATCTTTCTGGTGAAAACGGATATATGTAGAGTCTATCAGTATTTATTGTTAGTACATTGTGATATAAAGTGTCTCGACCTCTCACTATAGATCGAATGCCAAAATGTTAGATTATAATGATAAGACTCGCTTAGCAAAATGGAAAGATATCTTTTTTGCTTACTACAATGTTTTTTATTCGAAGAATAAAAGAATATCTGATACAAATATAATGTACAATATTAATATCTTTGATTGATCACCACTTTTTCGTGATATTGATCTTATATCATCTCATTACGTTTTATATCACATTCAGCTTATCATTATCATCTTCATTATTATGTAGCACTCTAGCATTATGAATAATGTAGTTTAAGATAAAATCTCATTTGATAACGGAACTTATAGAAATCAAATTTTTTTTATTCGATACTTATTTTCAAGAAACGCATCATTTGTGTAAATTGAGACAAATCAAGAAAAATGAGAACTTAAAAAATTAAAAGAAAATTAAGTCTAATATTTTTTCAATGATGATTTTTTGTTCATTATATACACTGAGAGAAAAATATAGTAATATCAATTATAAAGATGGCAACTACACAAATTTTATATGAATTAATGGACATAATTAAATAAACTATTCATGGTTGTAATGATTATGAAATAGTTAACTATGTACATTAATTCTACATAAAACTTGTATAGTTGTCACTTTTATAATTGCTACTACTATGTATTTTTTTCTTTTCTCTGTAATATAATATAAGTGTGCCATCTTCATTCTAATTAATCGATTAACTAGAGATACATTCGGGGAGACGCTGTTAGCGCTATTTGTGTTATTCTATCTTCATCGTTCATTAAATATAAAACAAAAATAGAATGATACAAAAACGCACTAAACCCAAATGATAAAAGCAAGATTTCTGTTGTTCTGTATCTGATGGATTATTTGTCGTTAGCGCATGAAACTGTCTGAAAAGGGATCGTGATACGTAATGTCTGTTTAAAGCAACCATGGTTCTTACAGCATCCAAGCATCGTTGTTCGCCGAACGCCTATAAATTTTCGGAGCTCTCCCATTTCTTTTTTTTAGAGCGACAGATAAGAGCGTTAACCTGACTATTTCCTGACCCAGAATTATCTGTCGCAGGATAAGGGTGGAGCATATGGAAAGACAACTGGCCAATCTAACCGGGCTCGTGCAGAAGGCACTGACACATGCGCCGCACACCAGCCCTTCGCCACGAGAGTACTTGCAAGTCCCACCGGGACGTGATCCTTACGCGAGAGCAGCAGGTACGTTGTCCAGTAAAATCTCTGATCTCATTTCCTCCCCCAAATTTCTTTCCGTACCTTCGATTTCGCTTTCACGATAACGTCGTTTACCACGGTTTTCGGTAACGTATCGACGTAAGAAGGCTCGTCTCAAACGTAGCGAGAATAATTTATTTAAAAAAGTTCGTTTAGTTTTACCAGGAATAGCAAATTATAATTATTCTCATTACTTTTAAGACAAGCCGCGTAAATACCGTTATATAGCTTCTCTTGAGAGGTCTGATCCGAATAAAGACGATCGATTTAGCTGTTTAGTGATGCCACCTCGTTCATTCCCTTTCAATGCTTATTTTACAGAAGGTTTTAGAGCGCAATTCACTTAATTCACTAAGATAGTTTCAGCTAAGAAGCATACGAGACTGCTAGACACCTCATATAAAGTAGTCTCTACTAACATTCATCTTGTTCGTTTCATCCGTGCCTGTTCATCTATTCATCTTCATCGTTTTTCAACTCTGACGGTTCTAGTAACAGTATCATGCAGCAAATACATTTTAGAATCAATAGTCGATAGATATTGAGAACAAGGCGGCTACGTCGAGTTTTTTTTTTCTAGGACCGCTATTTTTACTATATACTCTAAATAATTACAAATATTATATAAAACTTGTGAAAAATATAATTTCGAGAAAAATTGAATTTTCTCATACTATTAGAACTGTAGAAACAAAATGAGACATGAAATAGAGCTAGAAATAAGTATAATATCAGAAATATTCAATATATTCATACAAAAGTAGACAATAGTTTTTGGTGTTTATGTCATATTGTATTTTCGGTTTGTGACAAACGTCGTGGCCGCCTTTTAGATAAGTCAAGATTCGCTAAAACACAACTTTAGATATAAACGTGCATACGTATACATATGTGTTGCATACATACATGCAGATATACATATATATTAGGAGAATTTATGCCGTGAGCTTTACGCGCCAGTAACAATATGCCATTATTTGTAGCCAGAGTAATTAAAAAATGGAATTAATGAAATTAGAGAACATTGGAGTATCACTTAGCAATATTTTCAGTGATATCAACTGTAATTTTATTAGAATAATATAAAATGAAATAAAATGCTTTTACAAAAAATAACGAATTAAATAACATTCAAAGTGCAAATTTTCTGCTCGATTATTATCAAATAAAAATAAAATAATAATTTTATATAAATTCACTCGATAAATATTAAAAGAATTATTAGTAAGAAATTGTCTCAGCCAGAATTTTGTCCAATAATTTTGCTAATTGAGCAAGACTGCGATCGTGAACGTGATTGACTTTTCTCAACGAGCTTTCGTTTCGGGTTTAAATACGCATGCTGGGAAATATTTTCGCGTAACAAGCTCGGAAAGCCGCTTCCTAGGATACTGAGTCTGGTTGAATTCGACGGCATATAGTTGCGGTGTAGTCTCACGGACTGAACTCTCCTAAAACCCTGCTGTACAACTGCTTTGTTATTCCGACTAACGCACACACCAGGCGCCGGGGACGAGTTCGACAAACACTCTAGCTCCAGCTCTGCCTCACTGCCAGGTGTGTCTCTCATCTTCTTCTATCTTCTATTCACCTCCGAATCACTGTATAACCGCTACTTATATATTTACATACGTTAATCTTTATATATATATAACATACGGATATTACAGTTTTTATCTATTTTTATATATTATATATATTTCTATATATATTTAACGTTGTCTCTACCTTTATTGCTGTTAATAAAACGCGTGTCCTTTAAAATTCAAGTGTCTCAACCTGCCGTTACAGATGACTCGTACTTAAGGACTGACGTTAAACCGCCAAAATTAGGCAAAGGTGCGCTTCAATATGTATACGTTTCTTTTATGTATGCACTTTTGCGAATGTTCGCCGCATTGTCGCCTTTTATCTCTTGCGTTGTCATCGTTGCACGTCTCGCACACACATCCGTGCCGTATTTTCTCTTCTCGCTCGTACGATCCTGATTTCATCAATAAATTTCAATAGCAATATTTTTAAATTTTCATTAAATCTGCTCATTTGCAATTGTTCTCTATTATTTTGCTTGTTATATTTATAATCAAATCGTTTTTTGATAATTCTTTTTCATTTCCCGTGGGCTGAAATGCCGTCTTAAAAAAGAGTATTATTTTTCAATTTATAATACGTTATAGTCGGTATTCGTAGTCGATTTTTATGTCTAAGACTGTCTTAAGTACAGATGTATCGTAAGATGTTATAATCAATCATAGAGGTCGTAGCATCTTAAGACGTTACTTAAGATCAGTGTCGTATTTAAGCGATGTGCTGAGTAGACTATTTAAGTTCAGTAAATTTGAGAAAAAAATTTCTTTTAGTTAAACGTTGAGATAGTGTTGTTCATAAATAATTTAAAGTCACTATATAGAAAGATTAAACTTGCTTTCTAATGTTATTTATATGAAATATACTTATTATTTTATTAATTTGTGCATTTTGTATGCTTTTTGCTTTTTTGTACTTCAAACAAAGAAATGATTTTTTTAAGGTTTCGAGAAAATCTATTTTTAGTTAGTTTAATATAATTGTCTTTAAAAAAATTGTATCTAAATGACATTTAATCTTAAAAGAACGCTTGAAATATTAATTTCAGCCTAAAATGAGTTAATGTAGCCCTATTTAAGATGGCCTTGAAATAAAAATTGATTATGAATATTGGCTTAATGTTCCCTACAATCATACATAATTTTCGTTTGCATGGTGCACGCGCCAAAATCTCCTCTTCACGATCGTTTTACTCAGCGTTGGCTTTAGGGGTGATTCGCGAAAGTATCTGCCCGTAGCTTTCCAGAAGTAAAAATCGTAAAACGTTATAATTATATTAATTAAAACACTTACAAATTAGTTTGGATAAAAAGAGTAAGTAACTTACGATGAAGTAAGCTGAAAGAGAACACGAAGTTGTGCTTTCAGCTTAATTATATGGCAGAGTCGTAAAGTGAGATTCTTTCAATCGAACGAGAAAGGTATTCCGAAAGCCTGCGCTGGTTTATTCCCCGTTATCGACGTCCATCCCAGCTGGATACACGCCTTCATATACACGCTTCTTATGCTTCTTACGCACATATACCACGCGAAAATATGCTGATCAACATCTATTGCAGACAAGTCGGTGTCGTTTGAAAAGTCAGTGTCCTTCAGTGACGAGCCACCAGACATGAACTCCCCCAAACAACATTCCCCGCAACATGCAGGTAACGGCTAGCGCACTTCACATAAAAAAAAAAAAGAAAATCGCAAAATATGTATGCTAAGCACGCTATAAAGACCGAATTGCACCGTTGTCGGATCACTTATTGAGGAAGTGGTAGACGTTCGTCTAAACACTAGCATCGCAAAACGCTAAATTCGGAAAGAACTCTCGTTTTATAACAATCATCAAATATATGCGTAAATTTTTAAGTAATACTATTCTAATACTATTCTATTCTTAATACTATTCTTTTAATTCTTCAGATTCTATTAATATGATAGGACTGATAATGACAAACTTTTTCTCCTACGCGTGCATTGAAATCCAATAGTTACAATTAAAATCGTGACGACGACGTCGATCTTTTCCTGTTGAAATAATAGAAACTGTAGCAATTTAAAAACAATGAGAATTTGTGTTATGATTAGCCGTTTTGCAACGAGCTAGAATTGGATGCAATTTCGCTACGGGATATTGAAGTATCTGATCTTGATTGAAGTTCGATTGAAGATTGCCACAAGTAGCGAAGACCTATAATCACAGAATCTGTATTGCTACTTTCAAAATCTTGCGAAGTTCTCGATTCGTGCTTCACTTTCATTCGATTGATTAACGCGAATAATTGCTTGGTCACATTTAGTAATCCTTCTTTCTATTACATTTACATAATAGATCCATAATTAATAATGCTAAATGAATCTGTTAATGGTCTGGTAATGAATCTGGCACGTTATGACATATTTTCTTGTGTCTTTCCCAATATCGATCTTCGAACGCTAATAGCATATTCTTTAGAAATAACACAAATGGAATTTTTATATAAATAATTATCGAAATGTGATTGGCGTTATATACATCTATCTATATATATTTTACGTTTCTCTACCTCCACAATTTCGTTGAGCGAAACAATATAATAATTTTTCCATTTTGAAAAACTTCATAAGAATAATATAGAGAGTTAATACATCTGCATTGTTTTAATGTTTCCAATTTAGGAGAAAAAGCAAAAATTTATAAAAAATATTGCATTATAATATATATATTATGGCATATATATTAATATTAATTTCGATCAACTTATATTTCATTATTTCGCCTAACGAAATTGTTTAATCTCCTAATATTATGCCAATAATTGTTGACCGATGATAATTAGAAATAGGTATTTTACATCTAAAATACGATAATTCGTTTTTGCCACTTCCTACGATTACCCAGTAACGAATATCATATTCAATATTCAGTGAGTACGATATTAGTGATAAGAGCTCGATTTAATATCGTAAAAAGGTTTCACACAAAGGTATATATTTATAAAGAAAACGATCCCGACACGGATACTAACGCAATAATCTCTAACGCCTTCTCGTATTCAATTCTGCAATGCCTACCACGACTAGCGGATACAAAACCCACGAAACCGGCAATCAAATCCTCCACGTTGCCGAGGATGTCGTCGCAAGGTAAAACTTCCCCGTCTTTCTATTAGAAGTGGAACTATTCGGCAATTTTCTTTATATATTTACGAAATCTAATATTTTCATCAACATGAACGAAACTTAAACAAAACTCTTATATTTAGAATTGTATTTTCTCTTGAAATACTTTTATTTTTCTTATTTACAAATACCTCTCTATTAAAGTGTTAATATTTTTTTTAATATTAAGCTATATTTAGATACGTCTTCAAAATTATTCCATTATTCCAATGAGATAAAATTAAAATAATTTTGTATTAAGCAATTTATAAATATTCCATTGGAAAGTTCTGAAATTGGATATTTTATTACTAAAGATTTTCATAAACTTTTCAAACACACATTTAAATATTTTAGATTATTTATTATTTATTTAATACGATTATATATAATATGATTACAATAATTTTAAAACAATCGAAATAATTAATTTTATAACTTTAGCCATAATTATAAAGTACCTTTAATTTATTGCATTTTCTTTGAAAATGCGGTAATGAAAGCCAAAGGAGAGCTAATAAAATATTAAAATTGTTATAAAATATTATTTTTCAGCAAAACTGTTTTAAAATTTTTTTCGTTAGATATGAAACACTTTTACGTACAATTATAAATTCTCATAGAAGATGCTTTATACTTATGATCAAAGTTGTATTATATTATATCCGAATAGTTCCAGTTCTAGTGTCTATGCTTCTTCCCTATGTGTCACGCTGTGTCTACCATATTTATATGTTGTTCACATAATGAGCGTCGTGTCGAATTTTCTTCCGTCGTTCCGTCGTTTCGAACTCTCTTTCTCTTCCTTTTTATTTTCATTCGTTCCTCGCCTCCCGGGACGACACTGTATGGAGGGCACCGGAAAATTGTAAGTCCATTCACGATAAAAAGCTGAGACGAGCGCTGCTGCACGTCGACGTTGCTGGATTTTAAATGAATTAATATGTTCATTTCCATGTAAATCGATTTTCAAAGTATGCCGTATGCGAGGAGAAAAAAGGCGAGTGCTGGCCCTCAATCCAGGCGCAAAGCGAAAAATAACTAAAACTAAATCAAGCCACGTACGTACAAATAAATCCGTTCGTGTGTGTTCATGTGAACTACTCATCGGCAATACATGAAGCTCGCAGAAGTTACTTTGAAAAACATTTCGCATTTCATATCAGTCACATTCAGTTACCGGCGAATGTTATTTACTGTCTCTCTTTCTCTCGGAAATTCTCTCCAATTTCTTTTTTTTTTTTTTCGAGGATATTTGCAATATAACATCGCGCGTTTGGACCTTATGTTTGAATGAGAAATTCTCACATGCCTCTCTCACCGTACGTCTCTTTTATTTCAAGCCACATTCAGAGAAGAAGACAAAGCAGAGGTAGCAACTATGTAGATGATAACTATTCAATTTTTATACGTAGAATATACATCTAGTTGAATAAATTATTTTATACATTATCGCAATTATAAAATAATTTATTCAATTGTGTTAATTCCGTATATAAAACTTGTAACTATTTTATAGTTGCATCGATTATAAAATAACTTATTCAACTATGTACATTGATTCTTTTTAGGCTTCCACGGGTATTTTCTTCAAAGAAGCTATGTGGTTTGCGAGTTATCTGTGTTTTGATACATCGTTAAACGCCGACATTTCGTGAACACTCCAGTTTATTAATTCTAATGTACATCAATTCTACATAGTAATTTTTATAAACAATATGAGAAAAATTCAAGGCTCGCTCGAAATAAATCAATTGAAATTAATTGCCTTTACAAGCCGACACAGGATAATGATGTGTAAATAAATTTATTCATTAAACAATGACAATATATATATTGTCCTTCGGTTCCTCTTCAGTACATTTTATATATAATCTTTATAAAACTTATATAGAGTTATCACCTAATAGTTGCTACCGCTATAATTTCTTTGAGTGCTCATATCATTCGATCACGGTCGAGAAAGCGTGACAGTGCCCTTTTCTACGTGCCCTTCATATATCACCTCGTTGACGAACGCTTCGCAGCCTCACGGACATTCGTGCGCGAGATAGGAAGCAATTCGTGCGTTTGTATTATTTTACGGGAGACTTGCGACAAATGCATTCCTTTGCATTGCATTTGACGCTCGCGTGTCTATTTCTTCCTCTATTCTCCAGACCGAGTGATACGTCACGGCTGCATATCTGCCGCCGATCACTCGGAAACATCACGATACATCCGTCTTATCCCTCCACCTCCTTTCGTCCTGCCGGCCCTACTCGTAAATTCATCCTTTATTCATCGTGTCGGGTATACATACTTTTATTTGCACGTAGGAACGCGCGACGTTGCTTATCGTGGGTGCTCGGTTCATTTGGGATTGTCTCACAGATCGTCTGACGTGTAAATTCGCAACGCTAATTGTTTTCTCGGCCTCATGTAGAACACCAGGTACACCTGAACACGTCAGTTGAATATGATTATTACGTAAATTCTCTTTTATATTTGACACCAATGCGTTTTTACAGGAAAATATCATGTGATCTTCCACCTTACTTTATAAATATTTAAAAGCTAGGGATATTACGATTGAATTATTATGAAAAGCAGGACATCATGATTTTATTTATAAAAGAATACTTATTAAAATACTTGTACGATAAATAAAAAAAAAGGCAACAATAGAAGTTATTATTTAGCTTTTTTAGTTATACAACAACTATAGTGACAAGTATTCTTTTGTAAATAATATCATAATGTCCTGCTTTTCATAATAATTCTTTCTATAAAAATGCAATCATAATATCTAGTTTTTAAATATTTATGGTGTAAGATAAAAGCTGTGACATAATTACAATGTGGAATTAATAATTAATAATAAAAATTGTCTTTTTTATTTAACGTACAACAAATAGCGACAAATATTCTTTTACATATACAATCATACAACACTCTTTTTATAATTATTCTTTATGTAATTATTCTTTTGTAAATTCTATCATAATTTTCAGCTATTATTATTTCACTGCAATCGCAATAATAATAAGTTAAATAATTCCATATTGCAATTACATTATGTTTATCGAGAAACTAGTGTGCATCTGTTCTACGTTTGTCGGGTGGAAATTTGTGCATACGTTTATACAACGCGGAGCTGCCGGGAAAAGTGATTAAAACGCGCGCACAAGGAAATTGATTTTCATTCGTAGTGCATTCGCACAACTCGACTTGATCGCCGCTGAAAATATCATTGCGATCAGTAAGCGACGCCTGCATCCGTAAAGATAATTATGTTATTGTAGAGGAACGCTTGTGCAGCACACAGCGAATATATATGCCACGAGGAATGTACATATGTCACATACAAATATTCAGTACGCACACACGGCCCCTTTCATTTGAAACACACAGCGTCACTTTTGACCCAGCAGTTAGGTCATCCGTTGTCTCCTTTCTTCCGTTCCTGTCATGCCTTTTATCATCCGTCCAATAAAACCGCGGCAATAAATATGACAGTAAAATTGTGTTGTGTCGCCGACCCGTTTAACTGTTCCTGTCCTCTCATTACCGGACCCCGCTCTTCTATCGTGCGAAACAGTTATGACGAGGCGTCGATCAACGACACAACGAGTGGCGAACGTCAAATTTAATCAGCTGATTGAGGAACCGGCCGCGCACTCGAAATGCCGCCAACGTTTATCTATCATGACGGCAGCTGCGTTTTGTGCTTCGTAGAGTAGAAACTCTATAACGAAATCTGGCGTCCGATTTTACCAAAATCCTACGAGAGAGAAAGATATATATATAATTTCTTCCTGTATATATACTATCTCACTCTAACTTATTCTGTGTTTCGTTCTATGATCTTAATTAAAGTTATAGGGTGAAACAAGTGTGAATTAAAATGATAAAGTATTATATATACAGGGAAAATGTATATATATGTATATATACCTTTCCCTCTCGTAGGATTTTGACACAATCGCTCATAGCCAGACTTTGATATAGGATTTCTAATCCCTCGCACATTCGGTACGACAAAACGACGAATGCTCCGGGACATTTGGCTAAGAGAAATGAGAGAGGCAAATTCCGTTGTTAATTAATATAGAGAAAGCAACAGTTTTATTGAAGTATCTGAAAATTTAACTACATGTAAATCTGAAAGTCTTGGTCATAAAAGAATATAAATAAAAAACACCTTCAATTTATTATATTTTCTTGAAAGATGATAATGGAAGGCAAAGAAGGTCTAACAAAATATCCTTAGTACATACAATTATGAGATAATGTTGCAACAAAACCGATCTTTTCATAATAGTTTTGCAGTTTATTTGAAAATTGGGGGAATTTGATTAAGTAAACCGTACTACCGATGATTCATTCCATTTAATTATTCAATATTCTTTCGGATATTCTGTACATTATTCGGAAAAAGATTCGGCTGATACTTATGATTGCGCAGTCTTATATCTTCGGCAAAGTTTCGGTTCCGGCCGCTCGCCACTTCGAATTTAAGACACTTTTCGCACGGGAGAACGAGCGGGGTCGTTCGAGCTTAAATCCCTTAAATGTTCACGCAATTCGCGGATAATCACCACGAGAGACATGCGTTCTTACGCACTAAATGAACGATTACAGAGAGAGACAGGCACAAGCCGACACCACCGCCGAAACCGGCCGCCCTGGTGGCCGGTCAGTACGTGTACAGGGACCTAGCGCTCACGCCGGAGATGTACAATCAGTTGAGAGGTCTGCAGAAGAAGGCGAAGGATCTCAGGCAAGAAGTGAGAAATTTGAGACGCATGTCGCAAGCCCAGGCCCACACAGTGCGTGAGACCATCAAGGACACGTTCATCACGATTAGGTAAGTATACGAATATATCTCGCAATCGATTGAATGAATAAACTGATGAAACTTTATAATTATAATATAAAAAGTGTACGATATATAGATACGAATAAAGTAAATGAAAAATGCGCGACGTCATTCGCCAGTTTTATGTAAATATTACAATAATATGTAATAATTTTAATATATTACAAACGCATATACACGCTTTAGTAATTTTTTTTATATAATATATTGTTATAATAAAATTAAAACGCATTTTCTCTCTCGACAATATTTTAATAAAGGAAATACTGTTCAATGACTATTGATTGTGAATTCACACAATTACTCCTGCAGGGCCATGCTATTATCGGGAGGAGACGCAGTTTGGACGGCTGGGGACACGGAGAAGATTCGACTGAGCCGCGAGGAAGATCTCTACAAACAGGAAGTGATAAGGCTGGAAAAAGATCTCACGTGAGTATCGCCTCCCTAGAGATGACAATGAAAGAAATGCCGCAATCAAGAGACGTAAACGAAACGATTTGCGAATTTCAGCGAGCTCGAGAGCACCGTGGAGGAGCTTCGCGGTAACGTGATCAATAGAAAGACGCGTGTCAATATGTCGGATGTGGAGAACATGGCTTTGATATTGAGTAAATCCAGGTAAGCCACGCGCGCGTTCAATCCCACTTGAGCAGAGTGTCATCATTGCCGTCGCGTAGTCGACGTACGTTGGTAGAATTTTACAAATGATTTATGTGCATTGATTGTCTTCTCTCTGTCGGCGATAAAAAATTCGGAATTCAAAACGGGAAATTTTAGGGCTAAATGCAACGGCACGTACGCGGGATAATTTTACAGAATAATAAATTTGCGTTTCAGCAAAACTGTGGCCGACCTGAAAGTTCGATTCCCGAGTTTGCAAGAAGGTATGAAAGGTCTGCTGAGCTCCGAAATGGAAAAAGTGGTGCGCGAAGAGAAGTTTCTGAAGGAAGAGCCGGAACGACTGGAGTCTGCGTTGAGACGTTGCAAGAAACTCACCGGCACCCTCGTGACGCTTAAACGGTATGACTTTTTACTATTAGAATAGTATCGAAAATTTCAGTTTAATAAAATTGTCATGTTTTTCGAAAGTTTGCGAGCGCAATCAAAAATTAACATTGAAAATTCTTGCGTTTTGTTTATGATATTAAAAACTCATCAAGTTAAAAAATAAACCAAATTTATAACTTATATTAAATGCAGATTCTAAATTTTTTGAATTAATTTAACAAAATTTGAAGCATGTAACTAGATCTCTAATAAAATTTTTTTAAAGATATCTCGATTCTTTTACCAGTAAGATTTCAATATATACTCTTCGTGCAAACAGCAATTACGGTAGTAAATTCACTTACGGTAGTAAAATCTTATCAGATGAAGAAAAAGCAAACGTATAGTTTATTAAACGCAGGTTTTAAACTTTGGAATTAATTCAAACTTGATTAACTACTTTAGATGCTCAACTAAATTTTTTAAAAATATTAAATGAAAACAGATTGATGAAATTAAATACACATGAGTGAAAAATATCATATTCGATCAAGGCAGTTCTTCGTGCCTAATAATATTTCTTATGAATTTATACAATTTCAAGCTATGTACCGATTATTTATCAATATATTATTAGGCAAGAAGAATCACCTCGACCGAAATTTTTTAGAGATAGCTCTGTTCTTTAGTTCATCGCAATATTTAAACATGTATTTTTCTTGCGACTAATAATTGATTAGAGATAAATTAGGATCTATATAACATCAAAGATTGTTTTCTCTACTGACGAAACTCGGTTTCTGTCCCCCGTTTAGCTTGGCGTCGGTGCAAGAGCAGCGATTACCAAACGCAGCGAGCGTAGACGCCGAAGACACGCCGCCTATAACACCGACGACAGCACAGCATTCCAAGGTAACCGCTCCATTGGCCCCGCTCGCTCGCTCGCTCGCTCGCGAAACTCTCTCTATCTCTCTCTCTCTCTCTCTCTCTCTCTCTTTCTCTCTCTCTTTCTCTCTCTATCTCTATTTCTACCTTCTATCGAGACCCAATCCTCCTACCGATCTCCCGCACCGATTTTTTCTTCGCCGTCGCGATCTCCCTAAAATGCACCTGTCCTCGATACCGGAAAATACCGCGCCACCCGTTGCATGAAGTATCCCCTCGAGTTCTCCTCGATCAATCCTTGTGTCACGCTTGAATATCCATCGTTCTTCCGTTCTCCCGGCTTCTTCTCCCTCGAGGAAGAAGAAAAAGAAAAATCGGAAAGATCGCATCGCGAGAAGATGGGGGTACGTCGCGGTAATCTGCGAATCGCTAATTCTCAATTAGAGTCTCGGGGCGGTCTCGGACGAGAGAAACTTCTCGTCATCCTGGTTGCTGAGATTCCTTTTCCGTAGGGAGTGCGCGTAATCGAGATGCAATTGGTCGTGGACGACGCGGATTTTCATTAGAGATGTATGGTCCCGGCCACGTGAAACGCTCGAGAGGGTCGTACTTTCCGCCGCGACCGAATGCGGTAAACGAGAGATCCTACAAATTTCCTACGTGCATTACAATCCTTCCTTCTCGTTGCGTGCACATTTTGTCGTGTGGCACACTTTGTCGCGAGTGGCACGGCACACGCACACTCTGATACGTGTGATGATCGAAATATTGGCTTTCGTTAGGAGATGGGCACGTCGCCGGATCTTAACCGCCCAATTATGAGCGCGATGTGTTTCTAGAAGGGATGAATTGTATTTTCCATAATATCAAGTTAGCGATTAATGTAATATTAAGTATAATTTTCGAATTATATGCCTTTGAAAATGAATTATTTAAATGCTGAAGAATATTTATTTATATTCTTTGTATATAGCTCGAGATTGTTTATTTTTTATTTTTAACAAAATTTTCATTTTCTTATGTTGATCTTTAATTATTTCGAATTTTGTTGTAGTTTGAAAAATTATGACAAATAACACATTAAAATTTTTGCAAAGATAAAATAAACTCCAAATATAATGATACATATATGTTGTATCTATTTGTTTTGTATAATATCATTGATCATACAAATGATTTTACTTTATTATAGCAACATAATTAAAACAAACTAGGTTTTGAATTACTTATTTATATGATTATACATTTATTCTATTAGATAGTTAATTTTATTATTCCGAAGTATCTCTAATTGTAAATGAAAAGTGAAATATGAAAACTTAAAACTTGAACAAATCAATGAAAATTGTTTCTTAATACAATGATTATTATATATATTCTAATTGTTATTAATGATAAGAGATTATTCAAAGTTTTGTAATATTTTAAATGGATGCTACATATTTTTCATTATAATATATTACATAATATTGATCGTGAAAGTTTTTACTTAATTATTATATTAGCATTTACATGAAACACTAACTTTTAATGTATTATTATACGCACACATTTTGTTATAGATAATAAAATTAATTAAAAAATGTAATTAATTTAATTTTAAAAACTATGGGAAAATAAGACATTTCTTCTGGAATATTTTTATAAATGTATATTGCTGTATATTTTTTAAACCTCTGTAAAATATGAGACAATTTCTTATTAATAATTAAAAAAGAAAGGGATTTTTAATAAGCTAATTGTAATAATCCAATTTCTTGATTTTTATTTATTGATAAATTTCTGCTCACTACTTCTTATACAAAGCATAATGTAAAAAACGTGTAAGCATAAACTTTGCATAAACTGTAAAGAGACTACGGAACACGATTGTGCCCATCGCAGCTTCTTGTTCACCTCTGCGAACTCGTTCACCGAACACTATCTCACACGGCGGCAATATTACAATCTGCTACCTGTCAACAAAGTAGAGCGTCGATGAGACCACTCTCCACGCTTCGTAGATCTTTCTTGTCCCACATAAGTAAGCCGGTATGGTATTTTGCAAAGAGACGTGTATTACTATCCGACCACCGCTTACCCCGTATCCTCATTATGCTAACAAGCGCATGCAACGAGTGATATAGAGTTTTGTTCTGGTACATAATATATAAATATGTCTATAATATCATCAACATTATACGTAAAATATTCGCTACTCTTCTTTTGCGTATATATACGTCATGTGCGTCATACGTCATATTGTATATACATACAAATAATGTTTGTTTTAACGCGCACAACTTTTGTGACGCGCGTCGATCAAATGGCATTAATACACATGCATAAATCGCTGCGATGCGCGAGACCATCAAAAGTAGGTATCATTACAATATACGTCTGACTGTGCCTGATTATTAACTGAATTTTGGACATGCGTCATCGCATGTGCAATAATTCTAAATATGTAGATCGTCCTAGCGTACTATTCCCATCGAAATTCTGGATAATCACGATGAAATTTGAGTATCTTGTAAAATCTGCTATTATTATATTATCACATAATAGTAAAAAATATAAATGATCAAATTTAATTTTATTCGAAATATTTCTGTTAATCCTTTATATAATCGAACTTTAATTTGCTTTTAATTGCACCGATCATCAATATTGAAAAAATATATGTTTTAATAAGTAATTATTATAGTAAAACTGAAACCTAGTTGTATTAAATTCATAGGGGAATAAAACTATATTATTTTTTAAAACTTTATCTGTAACTTCAAAGCTGTAAGTAGAACAATGATGGCATAGTCAGACAGACAAGGCAGCTATCGAATCGGCGGAAATACATTTACGACGAGAAATTGGCACATGTGAGTTGCACGGAATTAAAATGATGAGAAATTTATTAGAATAATTGTTAATACATCTCAAAGTTTTGCAACATTTACGTTTGTAACATACAGCGTTAGTACTAAAAATTCTGAAGCTAAGTTCCAACCAATTTTGATTGTAAATAATTCCACTGAAAAAGTACGTGCTACATGTAAAATAAAATTTACCTGTTTGGAATTCGGAAATTGTACAATCTATCTACATACATAGCATAGCAAATAAAATAGATAACACGCAGTTGCAAAATTTTGTTGAGTTCTATCGTTAATGTTTTCCGATGTTGATAAACGTAAAAGTTGAATCTTTTTCTAATCGAAGGCAACTTGAAAATTGCGATATGAATTCAAAATTACACACTCTTCTCTATATAATTTGGAAAATTTGAAAAAATTTGAAGGACTATTATCGCGAAAATTTTCCGCTGTCATCAATTGTTCAGTTAGGAACAGATCTGCTCCATTTGCTTTTCTCGGCTCGCTTATCCCGCATTACCATCGATCATTGACAGTACGAAATCTGATGTAAACCTTCTCATCAAAAACCAAACATTTTGCCCCCCATATGTCATACAACGTGCCGGGCAGCACCAGAGTAAATCACGAAAAATAATTTTGTGAGTGTTAATAGTTGTCATAATATTTAAAAGAGAAATAACGGTGCTATATATATTGAGAGATGTTTGATACTTGTGACTATAATTACATTCCAGTCGACATAAACTAAAAGTAACATCAATGTTATAATTTCGCACTCAATATGACTGAGATGGTAAAATAATTATAATTAGGAGTTCTATTTTTATAATTGTTGCTGTTATAATGTACTATAATAATTGTATTTATAATTCTATATAAAAAATATATATAGTTGATACCGAATATAATTATAATTTACATGTGTTATATTTTTTTTTTATATAGAACTATAAATATATATATTATTACTAATATTACAGTAGTAATAACTATACAAATGAAACTTTCCTAGCCATAATTATTTTATTATGCAATTATATTCACAAATACCAAGTACTCATCTCTCAGTATATTTTTAGTGCTACATAAGTAATACCAGCACGTCATATTCACTTTGATAAAAAATATCAATACTAAAAGATATTATCTGTTCCATACAAGTATCAGCTATCAGACAGCTCTATCGTCGTGTACAAACGAATTGATCTTGAGATTAGTTCTAATCTAGACGATAAGGCACTTAACTTCCTGAAAACGCGTTCCCTCCAATTTCAAGTTAAAATCACTTTTTCTGCCACATTACAATTAATTCTTCGCTTCGATCTGCCTTTAATCGCATTTCGCTGTCGCGATTAAACCGCGAAGTCAGTCGCAACACGGACTGTCAATTTTCAACTTTCATACAAGGATCGCCACTACACATTGCGATGTTGGAGATCCATTAGCGAACGTCCCGCAGCGGCCGACGTCATCTCTACCCGGGAAATGCCAACATCTTCATTTCCCTTCGGTTACGTGTGAAATACTATCAAACCTCTCTTGCCATCTTCTTCGCTAAGCACGGTCCTCCGGGAAATAAACAAAAATGCTAATTGCATACACGAATACGATGATGGCTCTCTCTCTCTGTCTCTCTTTCTTTCTATCTCTATTTCTGTCTTTTTCTCTCTCTTATTTTTCCCTCTCTTTTATCTACCTTTTTCTCTTTTTTTTCGCGCGTCTTTACCTATCTCTTCCTTCTCCGAAGATTCGTCTTTTTTCGAGCCGAATTCAGCATCACACGAGAAAACATTCGACGGAAATAAAATGTGCAATTCTCCTACAACTTCTCTCTCTCTCTCTCTCTCTCTCTCTCTCTCTCTCTCTCTCTCTCTCTCTCACTCTCTCTCTTTCTCACTCTTTCTTTTTTACTCTTTCCATGTCTTTATCTTTCTCTCTCTGTCTGTCTCTGTGATATGGACCCCTCCGCCCTTATCCAACAAACCAATATTTTCAGTGTTTGCTGTGTCCCGATAGTATAGATATCTTTTATACATTTAGCGCATGGTGTGACAAAACATTCGTAGCCGTCGATGCTTATCGTTCATGAGTATCGGAAGAATCGAATCGCTCGGATCGGCTGTCTCGAGCTTTTCTTCCTCTCCCTCTCTTTTTCTCTCATTCTTTCTATCCTCTCTCACTCTCATTCTCTCTCTCTCTCTCTCTCTCTCTCTCTCTCTCATCGTCATTCACTCGTTTTGAGAGCGATTCGAAGATTGCTTGAAGAGTGGCAATGCAACGTTCGCCTAAACGTCGCGTTGCTTTAACTATCTTCTTATAGCAAATATTGCCTTACTATCCCATGAAAGCGACCTCGCAGCTTCGTATCTTGCGCTCTGCGTCTCGCTTCGCAATGCGGACGATACTATATAGCTGATTTACGATGTAGAAATAATTGTAGAAGCAGAAATAAGACACGACGGAAATGAGAAGTGCAGAGCTTTCGTTCGCGCAAAGCGCAAGATGAAGCGCCGCAAGATCGCCCCGATGGCATAGAGCGCAAGATCGCTTTCACGATCCTCTTCTTCGACGACGCCGATCACGATGTTTTGTCAGATCATTCATGAGTGTTAGTTGTGGTATAACGACGGAAAATCTGCGTCGCGACGAGTCTCTTCTTTTCCTCTCTTTTTTTTTATCTTTTTTTTCGACGGAATCGCATTATAATTCGTCCAAGACGGCTGTTTGCCGTTGCTGATAACAGAGCAGATACGTCTTTGATAACGAGCGAAGCGGGAGAGAGGCTCCCGCTTGCCGAAGCTCTCTCTTTCTCTCCGCATTTATTTTTTTTTTGCAAAAGAATCGCGAGCGACGCGGGTTATCGCAAGCTATATCGTACATAAAAAAGCTCTGTGTACTAAAGAGATTAGAAAAGGAAAAGTAAAAATTAAAAAAAAAGAGACAAATAAGCAGATGTTACAATCTAACAGATAGTGAAAATAATATTAATTTTTTAGTATGGCTGGAAGTGGAGTACTAACTTCAAGGAGGCCATACAGACCAGTCACGAGTAAATTTTTACTTATTCATATTTATAAATTATTATAATTATTATTACTATTATAAAAGATTTACCGTTTATTATTCTATTATTATTATTATCATTATCATTATTATTATTATAATTATTATTCTGTACTGTTTTTATATATATTATATATACACGCATATACATATATATCAAACACACGGAATATATTTATATTCTTTTTTTATTCGATATGTCTGCAGCACAATTATCATACTGTCGATAACTGTTATCCTTTCACGGCACTTCGGAGCATTCCGCCAGATCCTGCTACCTATTTTGTCATTCTGGGATGTAAAGCAACAGTAAAAGCTTTTCTTTCTTCCGTAAATCCCATTCGTGCACTATTCCAACAAGATCATTGTATAAATTTCCCATAATTTGTATAAAATAATTTGCAAAGTTCACGCACACAGATTTGTGGAATAAATCCCGTCATTATTGTGAAATATTGGTCTCGACGAGAGATAAAAAAACTGGGAAAAAAACTGAGAGTTTATTCTCACGTATGTGGGTAAATAAAATAATAAACTGTATATAGATATATATGTTTGTGTGTATATGTGTGTGCAGAATTTTTTATTTTTCTGTTTGAAGTTTATAAGAAAGTCCAACATTTATAGCAGTTTAGCGGAATTCTTCGGAGTTAATCCAGCGAGTCTAACTCTCTTATCTCTCACACATGTGCTACAGTCATCTGACATTTTACCTTTCAATTATAGTTTTGATACCACATGCTTGCTCTGAGACGAATCTTTTTGTCCGATTTTTTTATTCTCTCAATTTTTGTACGTTCGCGCTCTCTATCACTTTGTGCTATATAAAGAAAAGTGTCAAAAGCGACAGATGCTTTTCCTTTTGTCAAGATACTTCATTGAGAATATTCGGAAAACGCACAGGCGACTGATTGATTGGCATCGTGTTTGTATTGGTTGTTTAAGGTTCGAGAAATATGTTTTTTGTAAATGCAATTAAAAACTAATCTAAAATGTGCAATAGATATAAGCAGCTTTGACCGATCAGAAGAAAATCGCTCGTACGATCGTAACGTGCATTCTTACAGGAGCTTTGAAAATTATGTTGTGTATTTCTTAATCATTGTGATTTATTAATAATTTTATACAGATCGAAAATAACAATAAGAGAAATTATTTCTACCCTATGTCTATTTTATAACTTTAGCTTTATTTACGTAAAGCTGAATATATTGAATAAAGTTACATCACAATTGCGTAGCAGATTTTAAATATGCACTTTCTCTTTAATATTTATTTTATTATTGCAATTATATATAATAATGATAATAATGCCACGCAGCTTAATCAAATCTTTTTATAGTATGTGAAACGTGCATCTCAACGTTTTATTATAATTCCTTAAATTCTCTACTTATTTAAATTATTCAAATTTTAATTCTTGTTAAATGTTAATCTCTCTTCGACATTACATTAGCACGTGCCTACAAATCATCAGACTTTCATGCTCGAATCTCTGCAAATAACTCATATCTTTTAATATTATCTTCTGAATACATAGAAACGCGAACACTTCAGGAATGTCTCACTCCCTGGATCTCTCTATTATTAAATCTGCTTGTATCTACTGCACGTTTTTCATGGAGCACATTGAAAGGAGAATCGCGACGTCCGAAGCGCAAGGAACGCCGCGCGATTTCTCGCTCTATTCTGAAGTTATTTTGCACTCTACTTGATTTTCTACAGCTTTACACTTCTTTTCTGCTTGAGACCGTTCAAATATTCTGCTAGTGCCTGCGTCCGATACAAATATGACAAGGGAAGAAAAGCCTTTGTCCTGCGGCTTCCGCGATACCATTTGATTCGATACGAAATCCTCGCGAGAAAACATTTATGTGGCACATTAATTGTCCAAAATTATCCAGTTATAAACACACAAACACACACACAGAGTTACACTACTCAGATACATGTGTATTGGTTAGTGTCATTTATATACAATTAGACAGTTCGAAAGACGAGCAAACTTTCGTTAAGACTCTGCTGTGCTACGTGCTATACGTCTTTGATTTTAGCGCTCTCACTTCGCCTTTTTCGCAAGATATACCTATTTATATAATATGTATTTACAACAACGTTTCCTTCTTGGTTTCCATCCGCGCATCCAAACACTTTCGGGTTATAGTCCTCACCGAGACGCCCATATGCCGATTCGACGCGAAAGACGAAGAAAGGAGAGCGCTTTCGCTCATCGAGCATCGGCAAACGTCGAGGATTGTCTGGCATCGTCGATATAAGATAGATTTTTCTGATCCGGATAGCTAATTCATTTTAAGAAGCAACTTCGTAAATGACATTTCAATCTTGAAATGCCAGTTCAAACGAGAAAATCTTCCTTATGTTCTTTGTTGTGAAATGTATCTCGCGAAATATGAAATAATATATACTATTATCCATAACTTTTATAGTAAAACCGAGTTAAAACGTAGTTATTATATTTGCTTTACATGAAAAGAACGGTCTTGTTGAAGTATTTAAAAATTTAATTAGATTCAGTTCTGAAAGTAACTTTTCTTGGATCATTAAAATAATTATGTAAGACGCTTAAATTGGTTGTTAGAAATTTAAAAGACTTTTCACAGCATTATCAATGTTAAGTGTTCTACATAATTATTTTGATGCTCTAACAAAATTATTTTTAGATCTGTATCTAATTACATTTTTAGATACTTTAGCAAAATCGCTTTTTTCATATATAAAACAGAGAGTGTCCCACCTAATGTGACCATCCTTTATATCTTTATAGGATAAGGTTAGATTAAAAATATTCAGATAAAAGTTCTATGGCTTAACGAGGCTCAAATAGAAAAATCAATTTTCGAATTAATTTTTTATGATCATATTAACTTTTTTTTTTAATGGAACACTATATCACTTTTTTACATAAAAGGATTCTTCGAGTTGTTCTGTATGTATAAAAGTATTTTTCGAAAAATTAATAATTTACGAGACAATTTATACTTTATTCTGATATATTTTGATATGAGATATAAAATATCTCGTAAACTATTAATTTTTTTATAATCACACTTTAATACTTTTATGCAGAATAATGAGATTTTGGTATTTATTTGTTCTCCATCAGACAACTTTTCTTCGAACGTGTTTTCATTTTTCAACCTTATCCTACAAAATATAAAAGATAATCACGTTAGATGAAATCTAGCACCCCGTATACTCGAGGCAAGTTCGCATTTTGATGCATCCAATGGAAACGGCTACATTTATTCCATAAAAATGCAAATGCGAGGATTTCGAGATATATCCGTGCATATATCGGTTTTGCATTCCCGAAACGTCCAGCAGTCGTGTCTGTTGAAATTTTGCGGCGTTTCTAGATCCCGATCGGGTCATCGACGATGCGAGACAGTTCTGCGGCACACACGACACGACGTAGAAACGCGGCAGTAGTAGCGGCCCGACCTCAGTCAGACACACATACACACTTGCTCCAATCCACTTCTTATAGTAAGGTCTCGCCCGCACCCTTCGTCCACCACTACGACCAGCTCCCTCGTCCTCTTAATCGTCGTCTGTACCATCTTCGTACGTTTTTTCAAGGTTTACATTGGATTTCCCGTTGCGTGAACGTACCACGACGATGGCACGCATCACCCGCGCGCGCAAGTGCATCTCACAGAGATTCTCCCTTGTATTGCTGTGCTAGTCTTTTTTCCACCGACTCCCTCTCTCTTTCTCTCTCTCTTTCTCTCTTTTTCTCTTTCTCTTTGTCTTTTTTCTCTCTATCTCACCTCGTCACATCCACCAGTCTTTTACGGGACGACAAGAGGTCACTTGACGCATGATGACGCGTCTGGCCTGCACGTTCCGTCCAAACGTCGCGATCCTCCGCGGCTGAAGTAAATCGAATCGGATTGCTTGCTGCTCTCAGCAGCCTGTACATATGTATATACAAATATATATTTTATATGATCCGATAATATAAATTGTCGCGATGGGTTTGTACCGGTTGCCGCCTCGTCACAGCTCGCGCATAGGAAATTCGAAAGGGTGGTTCTACCTTTTTATTGCGACCATGAAAAATTATGCGTCTGCATATGTGCCTCTGTATGTACGTGCGCGCGAGCATACATGCCAAGTGGAATAAAGTCAACAATTAGGCGACATAATTATGTGGCGATTTCGAGGATGTGGACCGAAATTGAATGATTTCGATCCCTTTTCTATTTTTTACGAGACTAGAATATCGATATCTCTTCCAAGTGGATTTCTGTTAAGGGATTACCGTGTAGAATAAATTAAATTCGATAATTTATTTAATAAGTTACTGATTTATTAAATAAATTGAATTGATTTCAATCGCGGATTAAGAATAGCTTACATACACGAGGATACAAATTATTTTAAAGTGAAATAAATAAATCAAATAATGTAGACTTTATTTGATTTGTTTCAATATGTTTTATGTGATCACAAGATATTGCAAAGGGAGAGTATTGTTAAATTTATTCCACTTGCTAACGTATACATTATATTATGTGTCCATCATTATAGTTCTTCTATATAATCGACGATTATTGGTGGAATGATACACGTTTACATCTAAATACGTACAACACTTGAGGATGGTCCCTCTACAAATAATAGGATACATTCAAATTATTATAGTGCGCTTTATTTTTAGTACTATTTTTCATCGAAATTGAATTAACTGAAGCAATTTTCTAGGTTAATAATTATTAGAGCCCCTTATAATTTGACATTAAAAACAAATATTCGCATAAACTACTAGACAACTAAACTTATTTATATTGTACAATTCTAATTCTTCGGTTTTTAATTGTTTTCCACTGCATCATTATTATGAAGCTTATTAGACTTATTTGGTTAGTACTCACACGCACTTATGTTCACAAGCCACAAGCATTTCTTCGTGTTCACGCGCACGTGTGCAAAGGAAGTGAGCGGGAACAAATTGAGATTCGTTAAATTCTCTCGGTATCTCTGTTCCTATGTGTTAATTCCAAAGGCTAATTACTCTCAATTTGTTGGTATATACGGAAAAAATGATTTTGCCGAAGTATTTAGCCAGATGCAGATCTGAACATAATTTTGTTAAACTGTCAAAATAATACATATAGGAAACTCAAGCATGCTATAATGCTTGCAAAAATGTTGGCATTCTAGTAGTCAGTTTTAACGTCCTACATAATTATTTTGATAGTCTAACAAAATTATTCTCAGATCTATATTTAGCTGAATTTTTAGATACTTCAGTAAAACTGTTCTTTCCATATTGTATTACAAAAATTCTTCGTATTGTCACTGTTGTTTAAAAAAATTTTTTGAATTATCCCGAAGGAATGAAAGACGTAAAAAGTATATTAAAAACTGAGATGCCTTTCGTAAATCTTTTCAACGTCAAGAGAAGAACGGATATTTGACGAGTCTCGATCAGTCTCGATAAATGCAATCGCAATCAATTAAATGCGCAATGACGAGGCTGTACAGCACTCTAGCACCTCGGAACCGAGACAACCAATGTCATTCTATGACTTGGAAACGAAAGGGGAAGAAATGTTACATGTCGAGGAAAATATGTCGATATTAACCTCAAGCTATAGATAGTGATGTTGATTGTTTTAATTTTGAGGTGTCGGTATTGTACGTCGCGGAAACTACTGGATAAAGTGGAGTGGCCATAAATTCGCACATATGACGTAGTGAAATCTTTTAATTAAGCTGGAGTTGATCTCCACAGCTTAAAGAATACTAAAGTTCTTTGGTAAATAACTTTACGACTCAAAATTTCTAATAAATAATAATTTTTTATTAGAAAATCTAACTGTTTTTTTTTTTCAAAAATTATTGATTAAAATATAATTATCTAAATTATAAAATAAATAATTTTAGATTTTATTTAAACGAAACTTTAATTGTCGTTTGGGTGAAGAGTCAATGACGGTATCAAATTGATAAAAAAAATCTCACTACTGGACAGATACGCGAGTTTACGGTCACACCGATCTACACGCTGGCGTGTAGCATCTCTAGAGGTCTAATTAGCTCCCTCACTTATTAATTTGTATAATATTTCGGCTTCTTATATGTCTGGTTTCTCCACGCTATGTCGTATTTGCTCCTGTCAACGGTTTGCTACCACATAATCACCTCTTTCGATTTCACCGATACCGATCGAATGTTACTATCGCGTCTCACACGTTCGATATGCGTACTCCGCCCTCGTGCAAGATTCATCATTCTTCTTTCCATCACATTCTCTCTCACTTTCTCTCTTTTTCTATCTCTGTTTCTCTCTCTCTCTCTCTCTCTCTCTCTCTCTTTCTATTGTGTATATGTATGTATATACCCATCCATTGAAAACACACTTTGAGGAATCGATATACATATATTATATATCTATATATACAATATATATATATATACTCTCCATTTCTCTCCTTTCCTTTTCTATCTGTCTCTATCCATCTTATTTCTCTATCTTTTTCTCTATATATCTATCTATCTATATGAGTCTGAGTCCGTACTATATACTTAATATACTATATTGCCTTACTATAAGGATTGGACTGAAGGTTTTCTCTGTGTATTTTTTGATTGGCCGATATTTCTTTTTTTTTTCGATATTTATGTATAATATATACCTTGTGTTATTTCTCGGGTTTTGTTCGTTTCACAACTAGCCGGAGTATTAATTACTAGGCACGTTTCGTACGTACGTGTGCGGCATGCGGCATGTGTATGTATGTCTGTGTGTGTATGTGGTGCGTGTGTATGTATGCCTGTCACACATAAAATACGTACGTTTGTAAGATCTTGGGTAGACGCGCATGCAGTTTCGCATGGGAGAAGGCATCCCCGTCGTTTTCTCTCTCTCTCTCTCTCTCTCTCTTTTCTATCTTTTCGTTTTTTTATATTTTTTTAAATATTTTTTTCGTTCTTATCCGCGCCTTCGAGATGCATGCTATTATATTCTGCGTATAAGAGTATCCTCCGTTGCTTCGAAACCCGGAAGGTCGGCGTCATTTGTGCGGGCATCGACATAATACGAGCGTACTCGTACTATTTCGTAAACGGCGAACTCGGTAAGAAAAACGTCTCTGCTTCTATTTCAATGTAACTGCGATCTACATCTCTGTGCACCTCGACCATCGGCATGGGCACAACAATCTTCATACGATGTTTTATTTTATTTTGAACAAGGAGAACTTGTGTGAACGGTGATCATTATTACACGGAGTGATCGCTCGTGGTGCACGTGGCGGTATTTTTTTGTCGAGAACCGAAAATGATTTTCTGTTAAGATTTCTGTTAATAAAGGTCATCACTGATCTTCGCAATTACGTAAAAATAAGACGTCTTATAGACTGTACTCTTCGGGAACGCAAGTACTTAAAAAAAAAGTGTTTAATATTTGTGATAATTGCATGATACAATCATTATAATTAAGAGCTTCATTTTTATAGTTATTACTCTGTGATGTTCGTCGTATAAATTATATTTATAGTTCTATCAAAAAATTACATAGTTGACACGAAATTTTAGTTAATAATACTAATAATTTCTATAATAGATTTCTATGATAGATCTAATACTAATAATTTCGGATAATAGATTCTGGTAATTGCAACCGTTTTTTCTCTCAGTGTAGTAGATGATAAATTAGTATTTTTTGGATAAAATATTAAACGAAGTTGCTTGAACAATATGTCGACATTTCGAAAATCGCGAGGATTAAATTTAGCCGTGAAAAAATTAATTAATGAATCATGCATGGTTTTCAACAAACAACATCGCCACGTTCGCCAACAGTGCGCCAATTACCGAACGCCCTGTACGTACTTATTTTCGTTTGCGTTATTATAATCCATCTGTCCGAGTAACACAAGGATGTGACGACGACTTTTTCTCTTTCAAATCTCACGCGTTGTTTTTTTTTTACTCCGTGTTAAAACGGATTCACCGCGAGCGATATCGCGATAAACTACGCTCGTTTAAAACTCGTATTGGTTCCAAGCGATTTTTTTTTTTATTTGCTCGTAACCGGCCCTCTCGATCCGTGAGACGACTGATGCGAGATCCATCCGGAGTCAGTCTCGAAACGACGACAGGTCGATGCCCGGGCGATGCGCCGCGCGTTCTCGGCTTTTTCCTGCGCGAGATCGGATGTCGATCATACGGACGACGGGCAGAATATCGTATGAGATACTCGATAGGATCAGGGATGATCACGCCAAGAATAAATCCGACAGCGCGAGGTTGCAATCAGGAGATACAACTCGAGCGGGATAAATCACGATAACGTCAAAAATGACATTAAAGTGAATCATGACTGATTGAAAAATAACTTTTAACAACCATTTTGGAATCATTTTGGAACCATTTTGACGTCATTTTGGTATCATTATGATTTGTGTTCTATTTCGAAGTGGTTAAGTGAGTCCTCAGTAATTGTTGCCTATATGATTGAACTAGATCTTTAAAGCTATGATAAATCTTAAAGAGTATGGTAATCCAAAGGACACAAAAGTCAACAAAAAATCGAAATAACGTCAAAATGATTTTATTTTGATACCTTAAAGTCACTAAATAAAATAGTCAAATTTTGTAACCCAAAATCATCATTTTGATGTCAAGGTACGTCATTTTGACTTTCTCTTGACTTGGTGTGTTTCTTGGGAATAGCAGCTCTCACCCAATCGTGTCTTCCGATTATGCTCTTCATAGTGTAATTAATTTCATCAATTATATTGTAAAATATTAATTTTATCAAAATCATCGAAGAGATTTCAACGATCGCTACAGTTTTCCTCTGGATAATCTCGCGCTGTCGTATCCTACAATGTGAAATATCCGGTAAACGTCGCGTTGAACCTTCAAGAGGACCTTCCACGATTTTCCTTGGCTCTTTTACACGATTCGCGGGCCTTGGCGTGATTCACCCTCGACTTTTCGCGCATCCGCGTTAACAATAAGAAACGAAAAATTTTTGCGAAGAACGCGAACGGAACTCTCTGTCTCTCTTTTCTGTTCTCTCCGCGCGGTCCACGATTATGACCTCTGACCTCGGATTTTTGATTTTTGGTTTCTCTGTTTTTTTTTTTAAGTTGACTAATACCGGACAGCAATCGATGCCAAATGTAAAAGAGCCCCAAACGAGTACTGACTTGTAACACGCACAACGCACGCACAAAACGTATAACCGACCCGCAGGTAATTATCTAACGGAATTAATCATATTTACGTATTATATCCTACGATTGTGCCTTTTTTTTCGTTCACTTATTGCGATTCACGACTCATCATTGCGCTCTCTCTCTCTTTCTCTCTCTCTCTATCCGTCTTTTTCTCTCTCTCTCTCTATGACTCTCTCTCTCTCTCTCTCTCTCTCTCTCTTATCCATCTCTTTCTCTCGCGCGCCTTTTCTCTTTCACTTTTCTTTCGTCGTTCACTATATTCTGCATTTCCATGATTTACGCTCATTACATCTCTTATCGTTCATCGTCTCATAATCACGCTCTCTCTTCTGTCACATCGTTATTACGCATGCACATTATTCGCACATATACGCATGACATAGAAAAAAAAGACGAAATTCGACTCGCGATCATCCGATCGTACGATCGTGGTGTATCGAAGTGCATCTTCATCGCAAAAAAACGTTCACGCGGTTCAACGACACGAAACGCGAAGTCCGAATGTGAATTAAATCGAATATTTGAAGTGTTAATTTGATAAAATTAATAAATGTAACTGTTAATTATGCGTTAAGATATTGCACATATAAAGGACGGTCTTTAAGTACTCTAAAAGATTTTAAGAGATGATTAATTTAAGACAAAAACTTTATGTATGTAAAATATTTGCTTTACTTTTAAAGATACATCTATTTAAAAAATGTAGTTTTTTCCTCAAATTTTGTAAGCCTTTCGGGGGTTGTTTTGATGGAACTTTCTTGGAATATACACAAAATTTTATAAAAATAACCCAAGTAATTTTTGAAATTTTTGAAAAAAAAAATAAAATTTTTCCTTCGACTTTGATATCCTGTATCTTTAAAATTAAGCCGTTTTGGACATATCAAGTTTTCATCTTAAATTAATGTGAGGAATCACCTTTTAAAATATTTTAGAATACTTTCACTAAAAGGACCACCCTGTACAATTACCTAGTAAAAATTTGAATATAATCAGTTATGAGATATTTCAGAGTCACCAAATAGCATCAAAATTATTAAATAATTTTTTACTTTCGTAATAATTTTATTAGAAAAATAAATAATATTAATGAATATGTACAACGAACAATCAATCATGAGGCAATGTCGGACTTTGCGTGATCCGTGTTTTCAAGTATCATCACTCTGTTATCTTTTTCGCAATTCATCCTTCCTCCAATCTCATTATTCGGACCTTCGCATCGAGACGCCACTTTCTACGATCACCGCTCTCGTTGTCAGAAAAAGCATCCGCAGCGACGGCATACTGCAAACGAGAAAGTGTATCACGATACACGACACTTTCAACATCCGGTACTGGACTACTTCCGGTCTGCACCAAGCACCAAGAATCAAATTGAAAAAATGTATCTCTGTACATACGATCAAGTGTACATAGTCGATATGTGATTTTCGAAGCTCTTATATTATTATCGTTCTTTACACCCTTATACATCTATATGTGTCTCTATGTATTGTACGTCGTGTCTACAAGCGCGTAAGTATCTATATGTGTCGTTGTGTACTTTATACACGTTTTTACATCAAAAACTCGCGCGTCACCTCGCGAGGTACCGGAACCGAGACACCACTGGACGATCGCGTGGGATGCTTCTTCTCAACGAGAGCGCGCAAAAACAAAGCACGATTCATCCTACGATGCCAAGAGTGCGTCGCGCCAGCATGCGGAAGGACACCCGACGCGGTCCGCGTCCCCCAGGGGGAATCAGCTCCTGTGAGACCGCTGGCGCGACGCCGCGAGGCAGAGCCGGGCCCCACCCGGGTCGGCCGGCCGGCCGGCGCGACGTTCTTGGCCCGACCGTTGATTCTACGTGTCTGAACGAACAGGCAACTGCCCCTGTGCCAGCGGAACGCACTGTCGTGGGGTCAGCGGGCGTCCTCGGGGGAGGGGGCCACCCTCACGAGTCATCCGCCGACCATCAGCAGCGTCCGGAGAACGCACTCGACGCTCTGCTAGACGAGTTGCAGACCTTCTCCCGACCAAGCTCGCAGATGGGTCACGTGTCAAGCAGCCTGTCGGTGCACCCGGGCTCGAACACGCTCCTGGCCGACATCGGCCGCACCTCCAGTCTCCGAGATACGCCGAGCGTAGTGGCGACCACCGGTGGCAGTGGACGCGCGCCCAACATCAGCGATATCGGTCGAAAGGGCAGCGTGGATTCCTCCAGCGGTACCTTGACCGCACCCTCCGTCGGCCTGATGGGCTTGCCCGGGATGGCACCGGGCGGGACTCTACGTCGTCTGCATTCGTATCCCTCGAGCTCGGACACCGACACCTCACCGCCTATCGCCAGGCTGCAGGCGCTGTCGTTGGACCAACAGGTGTTGCAGCAACAGCAGCAGACGCAGCCAGGCATGCCGGTGCTACCACAGAACTTTCTGCCCGGACAGAAGCCGCCAGTACCGGAACGGAACGCCGAGCTGCTGCAGCTGGCGACCGCCAGAAGGGTACCGCCGCCACCACCGCCGCGCACCAGTTCCCGATCGCCCCTGGCAAGCCCTACCAGCCCGCAGTTGCCGCCCAGAAATCATCCGTGCAATCTGCAGAGCGGCAACGCGACCTTGCGCCGACCCTCGCGCAACAACAGTCTCGTCGGCAAGGAGGGTAAGCCGCCGATGGCTCTACCGCCGAACGCAATCCTGTCCACCGTGGACCAAGTCGCCGCGTCCTCGTTGGCGCCAACCGCGCCAGGCGTCGTCGGGCCGCATAATTCGTCGTCCTCGCAATCTTCCGCGGTGTTGTCAACCAGTAACTCCAGCTCCTGTGAGAGCGTCAATTCGCAGGAAGGGCTACAAAGCAAGCGTGGCCGCCAGGAACAACTGGAGCAACGGCATCAGGAGCTCCTCAGGAAGCAGAAGGCTCTGCAGGAGCAGTACGCCCGGCTACAGCAGCTGCAAAGGAACGCGGCCGGTCTCACCACCGTACCGCCAGCACCGCCTGATCTCCTAAAGAAGACTGGTTCCGAGAGTAATCTCCTGGCGAAGATGGGCCTCGGCCTGAGTGCGGCAAGTTCCGGATCCCTCACCAGCCTCAGCATTAAGCCTCAAATCTCGCAGGAGATCACGATCGACGGTGGTAACCAAGTAGCCAAGGTCGAGATCATCAACGGACAAACGATTCCAACCGGGACCGGGACGGCGTCGACCAACGGCCAGATCTCTGGTACCACGTCCACAACGGTGGTATCGAGCACGACCACTGGATCAGCCACCACCGTCACTACCACGTCCACCACGACCACCAGCAAAGTCTACGAGACGGACATTCTGTGACCGAGAAGCCGCTCGCTGATCGGCTGCTCGACCGTCAAGGTTGCCACTGAAATCGCGCTAGCGAGTTAACACGGCGGCTGGCGAGGTCGCAAGACTGCTACCATGTGGTCTTTGGTCCTCGGACAACAGTCCCCAGGCAGGTTGTCCGTTAAATGAGACGAGTAAGAAGAAGGGAACGTCGGAGAAGATTGGGGTTCGAGTTCGTCAACAAGGAATTACTAGAATTAAGAAGACCAAATTGGCTGGCGGACAGGAAGGAACGCGAACCGAACAACAGGAAGAACGGAAGGTGGAGGAAGATTGCTGCTTCCGGTATTCTGAACGACGAGGACGTCGCCGTACGCGGGCGCTTGGAGCGTCTCTTGGAAAGTAGACTACAGCGTAGGGATTCAGCGCTAGAGACGCGAGTAATAATACCGCACTAATCGTTATGATTAAATATAGTATTAATGATTGAAAAAAAAAACGCGCGGCGCGAGGAAACCTTTCGATACGCGGACGCGCGACGAAGCGTCGACGTCCAAACTAGAAAACGAGAAGAAGAAGAAAAGAAGAAATAGAAACGCAACGCGAATCTCGCATCACGTAGCATGTTCAAGGCGGGCAGGCGGGCTTACACCCCAGTTCTCGCGTCTTGCCATCTGTCTCTCAATCTTTAACCCCCTTCAACTTTGATCTCGGAAACGTGCCGAGTTCTCGACTTGGCTCGTACACGTCCCAGGTAGAGTCCTAAAAAATCAGAAATGTGACATAAGAAGGGTATAATCTGTTATCTGCTAAAGAGTATTATAGTCTGATTGGCTATCATAATAAGGAACTAAAATGGCACTGTGATTACGTGATTTATAAAGCCAATCAGTATCCATATTAGGTGCCCATAAGGAACTAATATGATAGCAGCGAACTAATTAGATTAATCGACTCGATGTCATATCTCTGATTTTCTAGAACTCTAATCCCAGGTAACAAGCTGATGTTATCTGTTGTCATTTTGACGACATTAGACATTAGAAAAATGACGTCAGCTTGTTACTTGGGGTCCACACATTCGTACCTCTCGCAACGTCTGTGTGCCAAATACTAGAACAAAAGAGGAAACGCAGTACTCGCGTACTTTTTTCTAAGATAATTATACACCCGTAATTATCCGGCTATTCGTTCTTTCTTCATCGTAGTAGGGCGAGCGTAAGGTTCTACGTAGGTGATCATCGTATATAAATATTATACATATATACATACGTATTATATATATAAATATATACATACACGCGCTAAACTACGCGCGGATGGGAAGGAGATTTATATGAATATATACACGTAAGTGGAGATATAGGTAGGTAGAGCTAAGTACATAATATATAAAATTGTATATTTCATATACATGAAATATACAACTGCAGTCGTACACATATACACGCCGCACACAAAGCTGCAGAACGATTTCTTTTTTCGGATATCGACGAAGTGACACGTATAGAAACGCGTTTTGTACACGACGACGGTCCTAACGTGCACTGCAGACGTGACTTTTATCAGAAAAAACTTATTAGAGCAATTGTCTACCGTATGTGTATAAAATATACACGCATCCAGCCACATTTACATGAATATATATAATATGCATATATATAATATATATTATATATATATTATATATCTATTTATTATATACAAGATGCGTAGCGATAGGCGATCGACGTTATTCTCATTACTGATAAGGAATTTACGGATGACACTAGCGAGAAATACGCGATTTATTCAGGAGGTACGAAAGAGTACGAAAGGACACGGATACAGTGGAAGTGAGAAGCTGGCACAATACGAGATGATCGACTAAAAGATCCAGGAGGGACCAGGAAAGCGGTAATTAAGATGCAAGGAGCAAACTCCTTAGATCGAATCACCATCTCTCTCCAGATTCTCAATTTTATTTCTATTTCGACATGTAAGACTATTATTTTAAAAATCATTAGAGTTGAACATTTCTCTTGTAGATAATAAAATCAAAGAAAAATCTAGAAGAAGAAAAATACACATAATGAAGGAAATGAGTCTGCAAGTTTTACTTCACATTTACTTTTCCAACTTTGTCGAAAAATGTTTTTATTTAAAGTTCATTATTTCTGAAGTCTTCTAATGGTAACAATTTCTTACTAAATCTTTACAGTAACGATTCATAGATTAAAAGAAAGAAAAAGAGAGACACAATTAATTGATTCGGAATTAGCGTGAATTAATAATGGAATCAGTGTCGGTATAATTGATTCGAAACAACGTGGCTGATAACGATCGAGAGACACGGCAAGACGCGCGATAAACCTGCCGGCGAACTTTTCCGGCGGCCAAAGGTGTGCGTTAGGAAGGATATTGCTCAATATTTGCCAACCCGAACGCAGCTCCGCTACATACATCTCGCAACTAACGCCGCGCAATGTGCATCCCGCGTCGGATTATTTAGACGATCGCAATCATTAGCTAATTATTACCTTGCGCCCCACTATCAGATGATGATCGTCGAGTCATCGAGCTTCATCGTCTCTCCATTGTCACGATTGCCGAAGGATCGAGCGTCTTGCGATCAAAGTGGCGAATCGGCGTTTCGTGATCGAACTGTCATTTCTTACAGAAATCCAATTAAAAATTGAAAGACAGTGATTAATTATTTATTTTGAGTGGATATTAAAAGCACTATTGTCCGGTGCTTTTAATACTCGGAATAAATAATTAATCACTATCAATTTAATATTAAAAGGTAGTGATTAATTATTTATTTTGAGTATTAAAAACATTGAACAATCTGAACTTTTAATATCTACTAGGAAAAAAGTAATTAATCACTTCCTTCCAGCAGTAAATTTCTGTGAGAAATGCTAATAATTGTCATACTAATATTCGCTGACAATTAAGTTTTTAACGCGGTCGGACCGAAGAAGAAAAGGTCCATTAATTAAGAAGCTCGCACATAAGTACAATTGAAGTCTAAGAAATTGATATCGGTGAGAATTTAATGTAACAATCCATCGCGAAAACTTCGTGCGTCACCTTGATCGTTTCTCGAGTGCGATCGCCGGTTTTGCGCTATTTTATCGCAGCTTATACCGCACAAACTCGTCATTGCGCCTTCCGGACAACGCAAATATTTATATACATCCCTCCGAGATTCCGAGTGAGGTATATCTAAAGGTATGCTCTCCTCTCAGAGATATCTTGGATTCTGTTTGCGTTGTTTGGACCACTGGTGCTCTCGATGCAGTCGCATACCTTGCTCGAGAAGGGCCTAACAGCTGACACACATTCGCGTATATACGTATTTATTTATTTTGTACGCTTCCATACCTTACGTTAACCCGGTCTGCATCCGTGGACCGATTCGACGAGGCTTTCGTATCAACCCTCGGATGCGTTTGCGGACTTTACTTCGACAGACGGACGATTTTCTCTGATCGCCTAGAGATCGCGCGTTTTATTGGATTCCTTAGCGTCCAGCAAATCGTATCTTCTTCAAAGCGAATGGGACGTTGCCGATTATCGAAAAATTGTAGAATAAAATTTTCTAACTGTCGATTGTCAAATGATAAAATCAATGATGAGAATCGGTATTCTATATTTGACTGGTTTCTAATTCGTAGATTCCTTTTGTTAAGTTACCTAGTTGATAATTAAATAAGAATTAGGAAATTATTGAACATAAGAACTAGGAAATTATTGAAAATTGTTATTAGGAATATATTAGGATCATTAGGAGTGGATCGTGCGCATGCTGCGATGTTGTCTTTAAGCAAGATCGCGAACTGATAATTGCGTCGATATAGCTAGTACACGTGCTCGCGCCTTTTGCTATTCGCTGAAAAAAGAGAATGGAAATTACTATTAGCGCATCTCGCGATCGGAAGCTCGTTGATCTTATGATTTATTGGTAGCAATATTAGTGTAATGAGCGACGTGGACCTCCATTGTCGTGATCGATTGACATTTATCTCGCAGTCGAGAAGAAAGCTGCTTATCGCAGAGCGTAACACGTCGCGTCCGGGGGTTGAAACGCGCGGCGAAAAGGCATACCCTATTTATTTTTTACTGTCACACATATATGAACACATATTACACACAAAAACACACGTACACGCAATCCGGAGCACGTCTTTATAGGGGAATAATAATTACCTACACGCAGTAAGAGTATACTAAGGATAAGGCGAATGATAATGATTGATAAACGAACATTACGATTTGCGAGTGCTTATCAAGTATTATAACGAAGCGAGACAGTCCCCCAGCGCGAGGACGAAGATAGAAGCGAAAAAAAGGGAAATTAAAAAAAAAACGAAAATATCTACGATTTGCGAGTGCTTATCAAGTATTATAACGAAGCGAGACAGTCCCCCAGCGCGAGGACGAAAATAGAAGCGAAAAAAAGGGAAATTAAAAAAAAAACGAAAATATCGTTCTTTTTTCTGTTCCATTCTCTTCCTTTTTTTTCACGCAAATGGTCAGGTTTGTGATATCGTTCCACGATTGTAAGTAACTTACAGCGTGGCGCCACAACCGTAACGTTGCATTTGTATAAAGCTACTTTGAACGGTGCATTTTCGTTCGCGGTGATATCCCGAGTATCGGTAGAGCCGTTATATTTGTTACCGAATACGTTTAATCGCTAGGTATCAATCGATCTCCCTATTCTCATCCGTACTGATCCCCACCTCCATTCTCCTCCCAATCGAAGCGAAGACAAAGCGTTTCGCAGGACAGATTCGCGTTGTCCGATTTTGCATTTTTTTTCCTCCCCTCCTCCGTTTTGTCCTCCGTAACGCGAATTAGCGAAAGATCATTAGTGTAATGTTTTCTGACGAATCCTGTACGCCAAATCGAATTGACTTGTTACATTTGTAAATGTTTGTAAGTACTACCGTACGTAATAAAATAATCGAGTAATAATCATCGAATTACCCTGACGACCACCGTGTGTCTGTTATCCAATCGATTAATTCAACCTTACGAACAACGAATAAAGCAAATCATTACATACTGCAGCACAGTCTCACTCTTATTCTATAGGGTGTCCTATAAAAGAGGAGCAGCGGACTGCTCTCGGAGAAGAATCCACTTCCCTGACGAAGATCAGAACTGATAATTATTGGACAGAACAGATTATGGATAAATGGGCTCCAATTTTGAATTACCTGTACTTTCTTATTAATCCTTTGTGGATCGGCGACCCTGTTTGGGGTCATCCCATTTTACTTTATAAACTGCTTGCTCAAGTTTCATGAAACTTGACTTATGAGCTTATGGCTAATTTGATGATGCTTTATTCGAATCTGAGGTAAAAAATAGAAAATTTTAAATAGTGGATTCTATATGGTGGACAGAATTCAAAAAAATATTTTGATTATACATAAGATTCGGTTTTAGGAAATTTTTAATTTCTTCCAGTTTTGCTTTATTTTAAGTTCATAAATGCTATGTGAAGTGTAAACAGTTATTATTGATTTCCAAACTGATTTTTAAATTCTGATTACAAACCCTGTGACACTTAGATCCTCCTTCATGGAGATTACTATAATACTTTTGACATTTTTCATTTTTAGTCACACTCAGAGATACCAAGAACCTCCTAAAACCGAATCTTACGATATTAGAAAATTTGTAGAAAGTAATATTTTCAAAGGTATTTTACGTTTGTTCGTGTTGCTTAAACTTTTTATATTCAGAATCTTCTCTTCGCCCGAATATATATTTATCTTGTTTCAAGTGTAAACATTTTTGGTTAAACGCAGACCTTTTGTTGGGAAACTCCAGTCCTCAAAGAGTTAAACGTCTCATTTATCTGTTTTATCAATTTAATTCACGTTTCTAATTCATTTTTCTAATCTCTAAACGACTCTTTTAAGGGAGAATAATATTCATCGAGGTAAGTAACTTTTCTTTAGGGAATAAAATCAAAATATTTAACATATTCAAGTCTTTTATTATCGGTTATTACCGCGTTTGGGATGATGGATTGAAAAAATGGAAGAATAATTACTAATTATATCAACGAAAAAGAAAATATGAGATATTTATTTATTTATATTTACGTTTTATCCGTTTCCGAAGAAATGCCATGAGCCTGTTTAATACCTTCCGCTACAATTTCACGTTCCTGCTGTAATTCTTTGTACGATTGCAAGAGCTTTTGGATCTTATCCTTTTTTAGCAATTCGAGGCGCACGTAATGCATAACGAATTCCACATCGTCCGTGTGCTCGCACTGCTCAACTGCCGACTTGGTTGTAGGATGAATCATATGGTATAGACGTATCAGCAGCGCAGCATCCTTGATCCGATTGGTCTCGATCATCTCGTACAACAGGTTGTCGATGTTACTCGTCCACACTAGGTGAAACACCATCGGCCCGAAGTGACGCGTGGATCTTAAGACGTCGAAATGTCTCTCGGCATTTATGTGTTCATAGACTTCTCGGGTGATCGCTTGGTAATCCGGATCGTCCGGCTCAAATTGCGTGCATGCGCGGTCCAGTATGAACTCGTACTCGTTACGATTTAACAAATCCTGTGAAAAATACGGTAATACATCAGTGTTTACTTCATGCATTCTCTATTTCTCTTTCCTACTCTTAAGACTCCTGCCAACTTATTACTATCTCACACAGAAACAAAAAAATACACAAATTCTTACAAAATATATTAATATGGAAATATGTTACAATAAAACAACACTTATAATCAACAGAATCAACTTGTGAAGTATACCGAAAATTCCCCTTTTATTTCATTAATAAACAATTATATATGGAAATTAATTATGCTGAAATAAAAGCAACGTTCACAGCTACGGCAAATTACAAATTAATAATATATAAAAATAAATATATATATAATTAAATATAAAAATATATATAATTTAGTTTCTTCCTAAAAAACAAGGAGATAGTTTTCGGCATATTTTAGAAATCTTAAATCTCTACATAAATTCAGCAAATATACTAGATACAAATTAGAGACAACATATGTACCTTTAAGTATTCGCCTTCAAACATCTTTGGTTTTCGTAGTTCCCTTTCTGGTTTTGGTAAAAAGGTTTGTATCATTCTATCTCGTTCTTTCCAAGAGGCGTGTCTTAATGTACCATCCGGTTCTCTAACTATTATTAATCTTTGTTTATCCTTAAGACCGTATGTGATATCAGTGAAGACGTATTTAACAGTATCATGATCCTGTAGCGCAAGATCCTCACATAACAGCTCAGACGGTTCCAATCTTTGTTTTACCACTGGTGGCATTTGCAAATATTTCTTCGCTCTACGTTCCGCCACTTTCCTAGCTTCCTCGAGTTGTTCATCTGTCAGGAACTTAAACTGCGATGGTATTTGTTTGTGTCCATCTTTGCGAGTCCGAAAGACTTTATTATAGTCCAGTGTCGTTAATGTCTTCAGACATTCTTGAATTTCTTTATTAAAAAAGAATGGTGCTGGATCTCTTTCCGTTGAATCTGTAAAAAGTTACATGAAGATCAATAAATCTGTCTCAATTAATTTGAAAGAGACAATAAGACTTGATACACTCTACATTAATAACGGAATAATACTAGTAATGTTTATATGCAGGGCTTCAATGATAGGGAATAAAAAAAACAAGAATTATAAATGACTCATGATATATATATATAGAAAACTAAATTTGCCACATAAAAGGATAAAGTAAAGAAGCTATAATTACATCACATAATTTTAATTATACAGCAATATCAATTTTCATCAACTTTGTTATCCGTGGCACAGTAAAAAGATAACCTAAAAATTGTACCCGGCTCATGATAGAATAATAAATACCTGTTTCAATGTTCGTCGAGGCGAAGCCACGATAATTCGAGATTGCACGTGAATACGAACGACGCAAAAGTTTACTTATGTGATGAGAAAGCATGTTAATTTTTAACAAGCAGCAGATAACAATAGTCTCATCACTTCACTTCACTCCATTCTACTTTGCTCCACGCTCCACCAACCAAAGCACCAATCCACTATGCTGAATATTCCCAGAATTGCGTTCCAAAACTCGACCAATCCCAGTACCATTTTATCCTTGTTCACTGAATGTTGAACAAGGACAAAAATACTTGGAGTTGACAGAATCGAGTTTTAGAATGCACTCCAGCAAAAACAAGCGGGAAGCGTTATGTGCAGCCAGTGCAGCAGGCATTTGTTTACATCGTGAATGTAGAGTATGGTCAACGCGATGCTACAAACGCTTTAAAGTGTTTTTTTTAATTGGTCAGTTTGTAAAATTCTTTCCTCTAATTGGTCCATCAAATGCTTCAAAGCATTTATAGAGAGACTTTGACCACAGTCGTAATAAGTTTCACAGTTTCAATAATAACAAACTTCAATAATATATAATAAAACTTCTATGATTAATATCTCTATTCGTGGAGCAGAGCAACTTTTTTTTTCTGTAAGATTCGTTTATTTCATGAAAAAACGCGTCGATCAGCATATATACATATATTTTTTTTTTTAATTTTTGTGATTGTGTAGGCTCTAAACTCAACAAATGCCTCATTGAAAATTTTATTATAAGCTGTGTTCTCCCATTAACATTTTTAATGTTATTTGCAGTATTAAATGTGAATTTTATCTATATTTTATAATAAAATATGGAATATACATTAGAAGATGCTTTCAAGATACTGGTACAGAGAAAGAAAGAACAGGAAAAGAATATTGAAGATCTGATAAACAAAATATCGAACAATGAAGTCTTCACAATAAAATCATCCAGTTCGCTGAACGACATGAGAATCAGACAGAACAAGTTGCATGACAGCTTGCGTAAGGAAATTCAACAGGTGGATCCCGAAGATTATCCAATTTTGAGAACATCTGACTTGCGTGCAGAAATGATAATCGAGCTGGAGGCAGAGATTCACGACATGGAAAAGCTCCTCGATAATCAGCAGCAAAAGCTTTCTGATATCCAGGAGGACATTGCGTAGTAAGTACAGCAATACGCAAGTTCCATTATCTTCATCAGTTTCTTTAGTATCATGCGTTTATTGCAGTTTGAGAAATAAGAAAAATGGACTGAATAAAATGCAAGAAGTTTATTTGGATAGTACAGAAACCTTTAAAAACATAACTTACAAGAAGGAATTCAACTTAGTGAAACATTTATTTTCCGAAGCAAAGAATGATTTGGTATGAAAAGTGACTCGTCATCACTGAATACTATAATACAACTATAATAGCTTTTCTTTTGATATATCCTTGAAAAAAAAAAAGAAAAAGGAAGAGAAAGCATCATAAGGATTTTTGTTTTTGTACAGCCTCATTAAAAATTCTGGCAAACAAATTATAAGCATGTATTATCTTCATTTTTCGTTTTTCCAATATTTGTGTTGAACTGTAACCGCATAAAGATAAATATAACTTTTTTCGCGATTGGGTATCATTTTATTTTCTTATGTATTTTTCATGGAAACCGAAAATTATATATGCTAATAATGATGTTACACTCAAGGAAAAATTGGTACATTGAAGTAGACAAAATTTACACATCCTTATTCACACATCGTTATTTGTCACACATCAAATTGTTGTCAGTTAAATATATATATAACTGACAGCAATTTCGAAGCTTGTCATAATAATATAGCGTCATTATTATGACAAGTTTCGATCTTTATAAAGAAAAATATATATAAGAAAATGTAAAAGAAGCAATCCCCAAACGCGAAAAAATAAAAATTGTAACTTCCTTTCAACCAATAAGCGCCGACAAAATTCTAAAAATTCTTGTTGTAATGCTCTCTTTCGCGAACACATCCATAGATAGACTGTGCCTATTCTAATTGTATTATAGTGTTCAGTATTTGCCATATCTGATTTTTACAAAGTAAAACGATATTGTCCAATACCTGTATTATTCATACCTGTTGTGCTTTCCTTTTCCTATCTCCATTAAGAAAAAGGAAGACAGTAGGTATGAATATTAAACTACATATAAAACTAATGCCTATTGCAAATTAATTACAAATCTTGGACAGTATTGAAGTAAAACATGGAATAAAGTATTGATAGGTAAAACCTTCTTCTTTGCAGCACACTGTGGTGGACATAATTTTTTCAGACAATGATGACTTTAAGAACTTATTAGCGGTATGATCGTTTTTATACACCTATATTTTTTTATAATGTTGATTAATTGTGCGAAATTGTACAATTACAGACACTAATGAAAGCTTTCACGAAAGGGGGAGATGATGTTTATGTAGATGTCACGCCTAACGAATTAACTTTCATATATTTTCTAATGGAAGCCGATATAATACAATACCACCCTAATGATGAGACTAAAATTAGAATGATGGAGCTACTATGATATCCGGTAATTATCTAATGTTTTAAATATTTCTGTGCCTCATAATTTTGTACAACCTCGTGCTACCATGTGATGCAGCGTAATAAAAAAATAATAGTTGATAAACATGATATCAAAAAAATAGAAAAACGCTTATTTGCTCATTATCATTTAATATAAAAAATATTTTCTACCACAAAAAAGGGGATCGTTCTCTCAATATTCTAATACCCCAGCGATTCCACTCGTTTCGAGTGATCCACAATTCCAGTGCTGATTCCAAACAGCTTAAAATCCCTGCTCCTTTCCACGTTGTCATACCGGGATCCATATCTTTCGGCTGTGTTATAATATCCAGTTGTTCTGCAAAAAAAAATCAAGCTGCGTATAAAAAACAGTTTCATTCGTCGTAAGCAAACTGCAATTAATTGAATAAATTAATAAGTAAAAAAAATGCCAAATACGATTGAAGCTAAATCTTAAAATTAAAGCTGGAGAATACATACTAATCGTAACAAATTCTTTGCAGTATTTTTACAATGCTTATTGGCATTATTATTGATGATCAATTTAATGTGATATTATTTTACTTCTTTTTCGGAAATACTAGAAAATGTATTTAAAAATTCATATAGAAGTATTATAAGGCATCGAGATGTAGCTTTGACTGCATTTGGCATTTCTTTATCTAATTAATTTATTCATATAACGGTTTAATTTAATTTACTGTAATTGATTTACTACGAGCCTTGAAGGAAATACTTACCAGGCCTATACATGTAAGGAGTTTGAAGAGATATTCGATTGCGAAGCCACATACCGATACCTTTAAATTTCAAACCTGATCCAACGACTAGCACACAACTATACATTTTTCTTTTGAGATCTTCATTGGCTATTATAAAGAAATTAGACTAACTGTATATATTGTTATTTAGTTACAGGTTACTTATCTGATAAATATGTTTATGCTCACAACATCGCTCGATACTCTGCAAAATAGCTTGATCAAGACCCAATAGTTGTTGCGGGATTACAAAATCTCGGGGAGCGTCCAAATCACGATTTAACAAACTAGGCGCAGGATCGCTGGCGTCAACTACAACCTCATCTTCGCCCACAACTGCAGGTGCAGTCGCCGCCTCCTCTTGCATTTCTGACGAATGATCCAGAGTTTCTTTCATGCCACGTCTCTGAAATCGAGAGCAATTGAATCAAACTTGGATATGCTAAAATGGAAACATCAATTAGGAGTTTGAAAAATACAAAGCAATCACTTACACTTGTTTCTCTTAAATAGTTTTCGTCATAAGGATCTTCTGGATCTCCTAATGATCGTTTCTGAACATGAACATTATGCGTTCCGGTAATTCTGAACAGTTCAGGTTGGAATAAGCTTAAAGGTGCTATTAAACATTCATCGCCAACCTGTTACAAACTCCAATGTAAATTCAATACCATAAAAAATAATTCTTTATTTTTTAAGAAATAAATTTTAAAAAGGCAATACCTGCATGGTATATGTTTCCGTTTGTTGTTTTGGCTTTCTGACAACGAACGTTTTCTCCTGTGAGCCACACACATTTAAATCTACATGACAAAAATCTATCTTCAGCTGCTCTAAGAGTAGTGCATCCAACTTGTTGGTAGGATCGCATGATTTGTATGGAAATGCGGATTTTTGTAAAAGCCAGTGAAACGTCTGTGTAACATCTGCCCCGCCATAATCCATACGCACTCGTGTATCTTTATGAGAGATTGCGTCCTCTACACAGGATACCGATATCTTCTGAGCCCCAACATCTACTATACATGCATAACCCAAACCTGCTCCAAACATCGCACCTACGTGATCCTATCAGTAATGAAAAGATATTTGAAAAAAGAAGTCATTTGAATTCCAAATGATTATACGAGTAAAACGTTTCATTAAAAAAAGACGAGAATTTTTTCCAGGAGGATATATAATATATTATGGATATCAAACTAACTTGCAATAGAATACAGCGTCCAAAACCAATTTCATTCAATAACAGGGTGGTCAATTCCTTCAGATACGGTCGATGATAAATATCAGGTATAACAAGCACTGCTCGATAGTGCTTCAAGTCTCTAAGAGGAATATCTAGCTTCTTAGTCAGTACATATTCCCAGATGGCTTTTAAATCTGCCATGACAGCTGTTATGCTACCACCTAGACCTGAATGTATATTAAGCTCTCCTCTTCTGTATGGAAAGTGGATATTAAAATTGCATTCTTCCTCTGGATCTAACGACAAGATATCATCACCGATAACTGTATCACAATCGGTCATTGTCCATTTCATGTTACTGGGCGATGAGATTTCTGGACTAGATCTACGATTAAAAGCTGCTATCTGTTGTGGAGGTGTCGCATATCTTCGAGTTCCATCCGACTGTAAACAGGACTGAAGAGTATGAGACACCTGCAGTCGAGATTCTTCCATTGCCTGTGTTAGCTCCTTTGTCTGCCAAAGATAATGACAGCTAGAAACATGATAATATGATTTTATTGCATATTTATTCCAGTACTTACTAGTGTCACAGTTGGAGGCAAGAGACTATCCTTGTATTTTACTCCATTCGGTAAACGTCTTCTTGCTATGGCATGTAGTAATGTAATGGGTTTCAGATCAGAAGCACGGCCCATACGAAGGTACATAGAACCTGGATGAATAACAATAATCGTTTGCGCTTGGATTTGCTGAAATGTTTTAAATAGAATAAACATGAATCTTATAAGTGTCGTTTCTATATGATATTTGTATTGATGCTAAGAATAGTATACATGAAGCAGTAAAGTTAGATATAGGATATAAACTTAGAATAAGATCATGATTCTCATTTATATTTTTGTATTTGGTCTGTATAATTATTTTACATTGTGTGAGATAAGTATATATATATATATATATAAGCAGAAATCTTAAATAAGCTCATAAAAAATAATAATAGATGTTTTTTTATAGCTGTATTGATATACAACTCGTATTTTAAATAAAATAGATTTATATTTAAAGTTTGTGATGAAAAAGATAAAAAAATTTAGTACAGTTGAGTGATAGGGAACAGACCTATATATCAATTTATTTATCAATAACATAAAATGAAAACCATTACTTCGGTTTCTTGATAAACTGGCATCTTCGTTGACATTCAATATAGCAGTAATAATCAAAATTGCTTGTTTTACTTTTATTCTTCTTCTAAGATATTTCTTTAGCACTGAAATGATATCAGTACAATTTTTTCTCTTCGTACCTTCTTTTTATCAATATTTTATTTCAGTTTTCTGAAAAAAAAATTTTCAGAAAAAATTACATAATTTGTGTTAACGCGATATTTTATATTGTATTCGAAATATAAATATTCTTTCATTGAACATCATCGATTCTTAAAGCAAGTTGATGTCTATGAGATAGGTTATGTTTTCCATTGTTTACATCACATGGTCCCAAAGCCATAGAGAATGGACTGCGCGATCCGTGATCCGTATCTAGTAATGTATCAGATGTGATCGACAATAATGAGAGAGAGGAACCATGGGAGACGGCCAATCTCCCTCTCATTCTCTCTCCCATTACACCATTGAATGGAAAGAGATAGAAATGGCCGTCTGCCACGGTCCATCTCTCTCATCCTTATCGATCATTTTGATACACGGATCGCGCAGTTCATTCTCTTAGGGCCTAAGCACAATAGAGGAACAGGAATTAGATATTAAGATTTCAACCTATTAAAAGCTGATTACATCGGAATACACGGTTTCTGATAGGATGAAATATTAATATCTAATTCTTGTTCCTCTATTGTGCGCAGGCCCTTATGCTTTGCATGATCCCAGCTTATATCCGTGTGTTCGAAAATAAGTATGGTTACTGCCAATAAAAACAGTTGGTAGCAGTGAAAATCACTAGTGTGCTTTTTTCCACCAGAGAGAAATTTCCACCAATAATCGGCTGCGTTCAGTAGGGGTGTTATTTTATTTGCGCGTTTTTGTCGTACGACAAATGTGTACAGAATAGAGAGATTCTCGGATCTCTCTATCCTATAGCCAATCAACAGGCTTGACAAATTTGTTGTACGACAAATGTGTGCAAGACAGAGAGGTCCTCGGATCTCTCTATTCTATAGCCAATCAACACGCAGGAAAAGCTTGTCGTACGACAAAAACGCACAAATGAAATATCGGCCTAAGGATGCATACAGGAACACCCAGATAACTCTAGGTTATAGTTTATGTATATTATAGCAAAAGAGTGCACACTAGTTATCTGGACATAATTCGGAGGTCGATTGTATATTTTAAAATAAGGTGATAATTACAAAAGTGAGCAAATATAATATTTTTTACCGGGTAAGTGTTGACCAATTAAATTATGAATATTTGAGTGATTCGCTCACTTTTGTAATTTTTATCTTATTTCAAGATAAACAATAATCATCTCTCTGAACGCATCTCAGAAAAAGCAGCTTAATTACTATGTGTAAAATCCCTTAACATATTGATTAATCTTGTCTTCAAAGCGATTTTGAGGATTCACAGTAATGTGTGAATTGATATAAAAACCATGCTATTCACAGACGAAGAAATAATTAATAATTGAATATAAAAATGCTCGGGATATGAATAATATTTACAATAAAGATAAAATCTTACTTATGCCTGGTTTATGCTTAATTCGGTCTTAAATTTGGTTTAATTAAACCAGGCATTAGATCGTTATATTTATTTTTAAACCTGATCGATATGAAACTATTTATGTATTTATTGATTTATTTACAAATAATATTATGCTGTGTAAAATTTCCTAATTCAAGTTTTACGATTATATTTAATATATGTAATGTTCTCTATACTTTTGTTTTTCCTTCATCTCAAGGAGAACAAGAAAATCAAAATAATGTAAATTTGACGTCATATTGACATTATTTTGACTTTCTTGTTCTCCTTGGGATAGCAAGAATTAAGTTCCAATAATCTTTCATATCAATAGTTTGATTAGTACTCAGTATTATATCTAGTAATTCTGTGTATTGTATTATTGACAGCATAAGTAATTTCTAATAAACCAGTACTGGCAAGTATTTCTAAAGTAAAGTATACAATCAACACTATAATCTCAGTACTTCTCGCTAAAATAATACCATTAGTATTCGAAGTAATTTAGTAACATTTTTTAAATATTTTTCATCTTATTTTATAATTGATTATTCATAGTATGTTAGAGGAATCCAAAAATATATCTTATATTAAGAGTATCAAGTGAACCATTTTGCGTAATTTCTTCGCAAAGATCCAATGAAGGCAATTTATTGAGAAGGGATTTCGCAGTTACGTAATTTTATCCATTGTCTCCTATCTCATGGTGAAGAGGAAACGATGCTCACGTGGCCGAATGAACGGAAGGATACATCTTTATTGGCACGTGACGCTAAACACGTGGCCGACGATCCACGTGCTTTCGTGTCTTATCGCACGTTACGTAACCGAAAACACGCAGTTCTCAATCGCTGACGCACGGCGATTGTTTCCTGCGAATATTAATTAATGATTTGCAATCGACATCGCTAAATGCCCAATGCGCATTAATTCGTTTGATTACAAAGGCGAGTAAATGCGTCAGGCATTGAGCTAGAGCGTGTCTTTTATTACGTAATGTACGTCGGCGGTGATGTTGATGGGATTGCCAACGAGAATGTTACAAACTTTGTTTTATATATTGCTCAGTGTGAGAGCAGATCTGCTCTCCAATTTCACGGGTCGTTTATCGCGTTTAATACGTACGGTAGATTCGACTTTTCATAAAAATGCACTCTACATTATGTAGTATGTAGGGTTCTTCTAAAGAGTGTAACACCGAAAATATAAGGAGATGGAAGAATTTGAAAGAATAAACTAATATAAATGATAGAAATATGGTAAAGCAACAAAACTAAAAATAGAGTAATTTATGAAACGTAGAAATTGATTTGCTTTTTCTATTAGGTATTATATAGTTTATGTATATTATATAGTTTATTTTTAAATCTTATAGTCTTAATTTAGATCCCCTGTTTTTATTTTGCATATATATCAAAAGAGATTGTCGAATGTATATTCAGTACGCGAACTGTATCTATGAAATATAGGGTAATCCTGGTATATACGCTGCACCCATAAATAATTTCATTTATCAAGTATCATTTACTATTGTTTAAGGTAAATAAACTGTACCAATAAAATTTTATTCTGTCTATTGCTTTAGATAATTAGAAATAAGAAATAGTTATTTTTTTTTTAAAGGTGGCTCAGTTTGGTCGGTAAAATTAAATAATACATGGAACCACAGCTTCGGATCAGCAGGAATAAATCCGGCATTCTCATGTTTACACGGTTCATCTTAGATTCAGGCTCACCATGTTCTTCTTGCACTCATAATTATTGGGCCTCCCGTTGAGCCTCTTCAAGATGTTGCTACTGGACTTTTGGTGGTTTGTTTTCTGTGCTTTCACTTTAGCAGGTTCTAGACAAAGACATAGAGCATGGATTGCTCGATCGTATCAAAGAGAGTTCTAGAGCAATCTAGTTTCAAAGACACAGAGCATGGACTGCTCGATCGTATCTAAGTAGTATGGTCGACGAAAATGAGAGAGAGGGATCTACACAGAGCATGGACTGCTCGATCGTATCTAAGTAGTATGGTCGACAAAAATGAGAGAGAGGGATTGTGGAAGACGGCTAATCTCTCTCTCATTCTCTCGTTATATCGTTGAGTGGAAAGAGATAAAGATTGGACGTCTTCCACGGTCCCTCTCTCTCATTTTTGTCGACCATACTACTTAGATACGATCGAGCAGTCCATGCTCTGTGTCTTTGGAACTAGATTGCTCTAGAACTCTCTTTGTCGCTTTCGACAAATATCAAACGTATATCTATCTCGTTTTAAGTTCTAAAAGTGTATACTAGTTCAGCCACAGAAAACAGACTTCTAGTTTTTGCTGGTTTCTCCCCAAGCTGCAGCTGCTCCATATCGGCGCGCTTTTCTTGCTATCCTTTTTGCTATTCCCTCACAATTTGCACTACCGACTTATTTAATAGTACGCTAAATTTCGAATTCGATACTCTAAGTTCGTCACCGCGGTAAAATAAAATAAAATTAAATTAAAAGTAAAAACAGTCAACTCGTGTACACGTCGGGGTCACCACTTTAGGGGGTTAAATTTGGTCGGTAAAATAAAATAATTAGCGTCTTGGTAATAAGTTAATTCGATATTGATTTATCATACAGCTGTTATTATAACAATATATACTCAGAGCCCGTCAACGTAAGCCGTGTCTCGAAGTCAACTCTTATTCTCGCATTCGGTCGTTCGCATTTCTTTAGCAACTTCTTTGTATCCACAATATTATTTGTATGTATATGTTTATTACTCGTCGCTATTATATGTTTATTATTCGTCACTATTATATATGTTTATTATTCGTATATGTTATTTCAATAATATAAATTTAAACTGAATGTTTATTTGTCGCTATTATGTTTAAATTTTAAATAATTCAGTTACATCCGCGAAGAGCAATCGTTTAAACGGCAAATTAGAAATTACAAATTAAAGTACAGTTTAAAAGTTACATTACTGCAATCTGATTAGAATCTGCTTTAATACGCGATAAATATAAAGAAAGCTCGAGACTCTCGAAAGAAATTTAACAAGTTTAAAGAGCTTGTTGTCTTTGTCTCGCGACCGACGGTTCGTGTACGCATATCTAACTAAATATGTGTATGTCGTCAATTGTATATGTATATGTGTGCGCATGTGGCCTTTGTCTCGCACCGACGAATTTCGCAAAGATGGATACTTTTGACGATGCGATTGCCATATTTTATATTAAAAAAAAAACTTTTTAAAACCCTAGCATTTTTGTCATATATTTTTAAGGGATATACTTATGGATGGAAAGTACGACTTATAAAAAGTTTGCAAATAATGCTTGTATATATGTATATATATATATAACTTATATATATATATATATATGCTTTTATATATATATATAACCTATAGAAATCAACACCTAAACGGTCTAGCTGGATCTTAATGCTTGTATGATTCTTATATGAATTTATATACATAAGAATCATACAATAGCATTAAGATCCAACTAGACCGTTTAGACATTGATTTTTACAGTTTGTGTTATCACATATACGATCCTATAATATTATATATATATATATATATATATATATAAGCTTACCCGCATAAAAACTAATTACTAAATTTTAATACTTTTTAATATCTTCGAGTAGTGTTATCTCAATGAAAAATCACCAAAGCGCGAGATGAATCAAAGTTCAAATTAAAGCTTGAATATATAATAAGATGTAAAATGACACAGTGATTTATAAAATGTGTTTACACAGTTTTACTAGATTAATAATAAATGTACGTGTCTATATATAAATAATAAAATTATGAATAGGCAAACAAAGCTTCTCTCACTGGCGGGAATGAGAATATCGCCGAGTGCGTAATAGGATCCAACTTATAGATGGTATTATCGCGAGTGTACTAATCGGATATCTGCTGAATCCGATTTGTATGATTTATATTATGTATATATCATTTATGTATAGTGCAGTTAACAGTTTCCCTATTTACGAGAGTATTTGTGAAAAATACATTGTATTCAAATTTAAGAAAAATTGAATTTGTTTTTTTTTGGTAACACCAACGATTCCAGATTTATTCCGTAACTTCTCACAGAAATATTAAAATTTTTATGTATCTTTTATATCGCGTTGATAACACACTGTTCAAGGAAAAAATGACTTTCTTCGAGCACAAGAAAAAGAGTAATCATTTTCTGTTTAGTTTCTTGAATATTGTGAATTCGATTCCATTTATCATGTAGCTCTTTTACGTTACAAAGGTATAAGTAAAATGTAAAACAAGCATCAATAAAACGTTACTTTGAGAATAAATCTTATGTAAAGGGAGAGTAAATAAAACGGAAGCGTAAGCAAAATCTGTAAAAGACAAAAATAGAGGCATCGAACGTAAAGAAGAGACATCACAAAACGTTGAATAAATGTTAAAAGTATGGAAAATCCTTCGGCAAGAGCAAACTATTTCGTCGAATGTAAACGAAGCGTCGTCAAGCTTTTTAGTGATCACGAGCGAAATGTTGTCGAGCTTTTTGGTAAACTTTCAAAACTTGGTATACTCTCAAAATATTAAAAAAATATATTCTATTTACTTTCATCTTGGAGTTATTTGGTCGCTTCTAAGAAATCACTTCATTAAAATATGGATGAGAAATTTTATATGTTGCTCTTTTTATTTTATCCTGTATAGCTTTTATTTACGAGAAATACAGAATGATCGCCGCATTCATCTTGTGAGACTACTTTTTGTTCTCTGGGTGAGCGATTTTCGTGAAGTTTTTTGTCCCTTTATTTGGGACGTAAAAAAATCAATTATTGAAAAGTTTGGGAAGTGTAACCGAACGTTTCATACATGCAGAGAAAAGAAACCGAGTTTTTATTAATTATTTTTTTTAACAATCGATTAAATCTAATGAAAGAGTCGTTGGCCATAAAGAAATATACGATCATTGCGACAATTTAAATAATCTCTTATTTTTTATGAAGTACTTCTTTCTTTTGAATTAGAGAGTTATCCTGCTAATTATCCTATATAATATAATTTTTATATTGCACAATAGGTATTCATAGAACGTCACATCCATTGCACTTCCTTTCTTTACGTGAAAAGAGAGCACAGTCTGGAGGCGATATTTTGTTACACACGGATGATGTTGCATAAGCAGAAGTAAATGCATTCCATAGGTTGCACGAGTATAAATATACCGTTACAATGAAATCCTTATTACGTATGCCACGATAGTCCTGCGATTTGTCGTGGTTTAAAGATATATCTCGAAAGCTTTCACTTTGTTCTGTTACACAAGAAGCCATTTAATTTGATCGAACGTGAACAATTAAAAAAAATTTAACAGCGTAAGATAAAAAATTCTATTTGATGCCTGAATCATTGAACTGTTTATTTTTGCGTACTGAAAGACTTTAAAATTTCATTTTAGATTCATATATAATTCCGATAAAGTGTGAGATTCATATAGGAAAAAGCCAAGTAGTACTAAACGCTTGAAACATTATTTTTATACCAAAATATTCTTTTATTCATATTTTTCTAAAAATTAAAATAATTAAGATTTTTATATTTTTAAATGTTATATTTTATTTTTGTAAATTGGAGGATAGTATTGGATAGAAATATTTTTTTAAATATCTTTATTAATTACAAATTTTGAATTATAATATATTAATTTTTTTATTTTGGATATATAAACCTTATATTTATGAAAGAAATCAAGTCCTTCAAAATTGATATAATTTTCATGAACCCAATCTTCACATTCATTGCACTGAATCCAATCTTCATTTAAATTTTCTCCTTAAATGATGTAATTAGTCTTTTCATCGCCTTGTTTATCGTTTTCTTTAAAAATTAAGGCTTTTTTACAGCATTTGCTGACATTTGGTTTTTTTATTCTTATTCGTATCCCTATCTAAAGATTCTCTCATACCATCTGCCACATCGTTATTTACCCAAATGACATGCAACGAAAAACAACGTATGATCTGAGCAGCTTTAAAAGAAGAAAGATTTTAAATCCAACATAACTAAAAGAATAATAGATACTGTTTATATTAGTAAACTAGAAACAATATTCGAGTTTAATAATGTGACTGGTTGGTACAGTCAATTCCGTCCCGTGTAGTGAAAATAGCTACAACAAAATACACAGTACTTCACAAACAACATTGCTTCTATTTTCCATGTGGAGAGATCCTAGTTCTCGCATGGTGGACTTAATAAATATTTTAAACATAAAATACTCTGGAGGCTTCCAGGGGCACTTTCTATACAGAAATTATGCATTTCGCGGGTTATCTACGTGTCCAAATCCATTCTTAGAATGTCAACGTTTCGTGAATATTGCAGTTCACTTCATCAGGGCGAGAAGCAACGTGATACTTTATCTCATATTTTGAACAATCTTTGTCTTATACCAACTATTATTCAATATAACTCTTCCCTTATAAATTAATTGCAACATTGGGTAATAGATAATACCAAACAAAAATATATGAATAAAGTAAGGTATAATATATGGCAGTGTTTTCACGATTATTAAATTTGAAATATCAATATAATAGCAATAACATAATTTTTCCTTAAAAAAAATGTGTTATGGTCAGCAATTTGTCAGAAACGTTTTGAATAATTATTTTTAATTTTTTTATAATTTAGTGATATTATATTTGAAACTTTCTTAATAATCCATCGTTACAGATTATGTCATTAAAAGCAAAAAGAAAGGAAATCTTTTCTAGTGATATAGAAGTAAATCGAGTTAGTTCGAAGGCTTAATGTCTTGGGAGAAGTTATATACTGTCTGATGAAAATCTCGATCGCGCACGCGAAAGAAGAAGCGATAGGGGTAGTAATACGGGATTGGTAACCGGCTGGACCAATGATGGGGGAGGCTGCGCTGTGGTTCGAGTAGTCGCGGGATATGTTTCACAAGTGCGAAACAGTCGACACGCGTCTCTTGAGACGTTCGCGTATCTTAAATTCTGATCTTTGAGAACTCGCGAGAGAATCCTTATTCCAATCGAAACAGTTATCATTATTATAATACATGACGTTTTGCGCGATCTCTCAATTGTTCCTTTAATTTTCAAATTCGGATTCTGATCGTAATTGAAATCACATTCGCATTTTTTTGGAATTAACTCATCTTTGGCATAAATAACATAATTTTCAGTAGAATTTGACGTAGTATGTATTTTAAATTAATTTTGCCAAAAAATAGTGTTAACTTTTGAATAACTTCGTCTTTTTACTAAAAAAGATTGGTGATTAAAAACATTGAACTATTTCTTTAAATTATCATTCTATACGTTTTATGTTACGACATTAATGTAAGTTTAAAAATTTGTTCACATTGTTCAAAGAATGGAAGAGAGTTTAGCGAGACTGATTAATCTAATTGTTTGAACTACTGACGGGGAAACGAACGGGAACAGATATTGGTAAGATTTTTAATCTTATGCATTATGGTTAAATTAAGTATTATGATAAAATGAATCCAAAAAATTAATAACGTGATTATGTCATTTAATTATTAATTACTTTAAACTATAATTATGATTTAATAACTGTTATTTTAAAAATCGATTACGCAGACTTTTTATATCCCAATGGGGAAAAAATGTTTTTTAAACGTTTATTATTCATTAATTTCACATTTCACGATTTGTTTTCAAAATAACATTTATTTAACGTTTCTTAAACGTTTATTAAATATTAATTTTACACTAATTTTTCGTTTCAAATAATGTTTCGAAGAAATGTTTTTTAAACGTTTATTTAATGTTAAATAAATGTTTGTTTTACATTACTTTTTCGTTTGAAATAACTGTCCAAAAAACATTTTTCAAATGTTTGTTTTACATTAATTTTTTACTTCAAATAACGATGAAAAAACATTTTTTTAATGTTTATTTAACGTTAATTAAATGGTCATTGTGTATCAATTATTCATTTGAAATGATGTTTGGAAGAAATATTTTTTAAACGTTTATTTAACATTTATTAAATGTAAATTTTACACTAATTTTTTGTTTAAAATAATGTTTTGGAAGTAACATTTTTTAAACGTTTATTTAACGTTAATTAAATGTTTACATTAATTACTCATTTGGAACAGTATTTTGAAGAAATATTTTTTTAATGCTTATTTAACGTTTATTAAATGTGTTTTTTACATCAATTGTTTATTTAAGATAATGGCTTGAAGAAACATTTTCTAAACATTTATTTCATGGTCATGTTGTTGACCATTATGTTCTAATGGACGGAAAACGTTTTTTAAACGTTTATTTTTTATTAATTTTATATTTCACGATTCGTTTTCAGGATAACATTTATTTAATGTTTATTAAATGTTTTTTAAACATTTATTCGTAATGAATTTTACGTTTTATGATTTGTTTTCAAAATAAGATTTTTTTAACGTTTATTTAACGTTTATTAAATGTCCGTTTTACATTAATTTTTCATTTGAAATAATGATTGAATGGAATATTCTTAAACGTATATTTGACGTTTATTAAACGTTTCTTTTACATTAAGTTTCCGTTTAAAATAATGTTTTAAAGGAACATTTTCTTAAACGTTTGTTTGACGCGTTTATTAAATGTTTGTTTTACGCTATTTATTTATTTAAAATATGTTAAAAAAAAACATTTATTTAACGTTTATTTGACGTTTAATATAAAGGTTAAAAAAATTGTATTATTTTCTAAAATTGAAATTAATAAAAAAGGGGTCGGAATAAAAAAATTAAACACGGAAGAGAAGTTAACCCAATATAATTGCGTTAAGTGTATCATTTATGGACAATAAGAATAACTGTGTCCATCGACAATTATAAGTGACATAACGGATAAGGTATGACTCATAATCGCCTGAGATCCCAAGTTCAAAACCCGGTAAAAAACACAAAAATATAATTAAAAATTACTATTAATTAATAAAATTGGTTGTCTAACGTAATTAAATGTATTATCGATAAAAAAAATAAATTAAAAAAGATATTCTGCGATGTACAATATTTCTTCTAATTTTATTCAAATAATTTTAACATTAAAAAAACTTTTTTTAACATTAAAAAAACGTTATTTAAACGTTTGAATAAATGTTTTTTTAATGAAAAAAAGAAGATTTTTTTTATTCTTTTAAACGTTACTTTTATCATTACAAAAACATTTTTATCAAATCTTAAAAAAGCGTTTTTTTAACATTAAAAAAACATTTCCTTGAAATATAAAAAAAATATTTTTTTAGCATTAAACAAACTTTTTTTTAACGTTTCAATTAACGTTTTTTTTAATGAAAAAGAAAGGGAACTTTTCTCGTTATTTTAAACATTAAAAAAAATATTTTTTTAACGTTTTCAAAAATGTTTAAATAAACGTTTTTTTCAAACATTTTTTCCCCCATTGGGATATGTATAAATAAGAAATTTTTATTAAGAAATGTCCAACACAATATTGCTTATTAAATATATTTTTCTTTTCAGTTTATCTTAATGTTATATATTTTTTTTCTACATTAACAATAATATTAGTTTACAAATTTTGGTAATAATTTTTAGTGTAAGAAAGGGAAAGTTTTTTAAACATATTTTGAAGCGTTAAGTTTAAATCTGACGTTTAAAAAAGTTCTATTACGTAGATTTTTTAACATATTGCACTCAATCAAATTTAAAATTTAGCATTTAGATTTTTAAGATATAGCATTTCTTTCCGAATACTGTGAGTGCAATTAGTGATGAGTAAGGCGGACGTTTCCATCAGGATTTTAAATAATTGAGAAATGTTATTAGGGGTATTGAGACAAATCAAAACATGTTAGGTTATTAAGGGTTGTCCTACACAAAATAAGTATATCATAATATAGCATAAAACCGTCTGGATTAATGAACATCCAGAATAAACTCGCCGCATTGATTTACATAATATGCTCATTGGTTCAGATAAAGTTATGTTATACTACGCAATTCTGTACGTGCTATGCTATGCATAGCACGTACAGCATAGCGTAGTATAACATAACTTTATGCATTTTGTGTAGGATAATCTTAATATGTGAAACTCATCCTTCAAAGTCATATAAAGAATAAAAATTAAACTTTTAATATTTCAGATTGGTTTTCTAATTTCAATAAAATTTTACTATATATTGGAAAAGATATATTTTCTTATATCTCAAAAACCGAACCTGATGGAAACATTTTGATGGCTGCAGATTCGGATTTAATGTCGAAAATTATTCTAAAAACAGTCTTTATATTATGCTTTTGTATAAAATCTTGTAAACGAGTGAATTTGAAAATACACCAAAATATTTCAACCAAAATTGAAATTAAACATATCGTACACGAGTGTTATTTACGTTTTTACTATTTTTACTATTTAGTCTTTTGCTTCGTACAAACAAAGTTTTTGATTAGTTCGTGTCGTGAATCTAAGTAGTACTCGTTAAGCAAAGGTTTAATAGGGGTTTTACTGAAGCAAGAAGTATGGTTGCTTTGATCCATACGAAGTAATTTACTTTTAGCTTACTAATATACCAATAATAAGATATATTCAATTTCCAGGCATTATCAATTTATTAAAAATTCTAAATTGCAAATAAAATTTATGTTATAATAATATTAAACTACAGTAATTTTATTATCATATTTGAATTAAAAAATATGTTTTAATATTAAATATTGCGCTTAATTTTATTTTGTATATTATATCGCATTTTACATCAATTTTAAATTTATGCAGATATTAAATGTATGCAACATTTCAAATTTTAATTTATGGCATTATAATATTTTGTATTGACGCTTATTAAATATCCATTTTATATTAATTTTCATGGCATTTAAACAATTTCCGAAAATACAGTTAGAATGTGCACTTATTGAAAACCGAATACTTTTTATATAGAAATACTATGTTTATAATTTAATTAAATACAATATATATAAAATTTTAAAAACTGATTGAAAGATTTAAGAATTAGATATGTACATATTTTTAGCTTGATATCCTGAATCCCGAATATTATCTAATACTGATTATTAATATTCCTAACAGCACACATGTAGGATCTGAAAATGTTCAGGAGATATTAATAAAGAAAAATATATTATGTGTACATTAAAGTATATTTTATATTCTCAATGATAATTTAGTTCGACTTAATACGAAATTTATACAAACCATGTATTTATTTGAACCATTGGCGAATTATTTTTAGAAGCAATTTCACCCCTAGTGATTCTTCGCCGTTGAGTTTAATTACTGAAATTGTGTTTGTCATTACGGATTAATCATTATGGTAGAGAACATCTCGCGTATCTCTTGCGAATTGAGTTGACACTAAGTTTGTCTTTATAATATGATGGACTATTTACTCTGAAATTATACTAAATCGATATATAGATTTAATGTAGTGTAATACAAATAATTTTTCCTTATAACGTGTGATACTAAACTTATCTGGTGCGTATGAAAACTAAGAATTGCATAAAACAAGATTTTTGAGGCTATTAATATTCAAATTGTAATTAGATTATAATTTCACTGAATTTTTTAAATAAAAAGCCAATAGATTATACAAATTTCAACAACGACTAAAATTTAATTAAAATCATTAGAATTATAAATTAATCGCGGAATCTTAATATATTTACTAATTAATTTTTTTTCAAAAATTTTGTAGCAATAGTAACATTTGCTGATACATTCTACATATATTTATTATTATTTTATGTTAAAAAATGTTTTATATAAATGATTATTAATTATTAATTATATATTTATTATTAATTATAAGTATGTGTTAATTTTATTAATTTAATTTTATACAGTTTTATACAAGAATTTCATATTAAATTATATTTATCAGCTTAGGCAACAGAAAATGTAATTTATGATAAGTATAAAAGTAACTTTTAAATCTATATGTTTATATACTAATCGACTGACTATATAGTTTGGGTTATTCTTACGGTACACGGAGAGAATTTTCTTTTAAAATTTACCCTGAAAATATGGTGATTGTGGTACAATACAATATATATATATTTTTTTTTTAAAGATTTTTACCATGCACTTCAGTAAAATTGATCAAACTTATTTTATACTTTATTGTAGTTTTATTAATATATATGAATGAGAGAGATTTATATTAAAATTCTTCGAAATATACAATGTTGTCCCACGATCGTCATATTTTCAGGGTAAATTCTAAGAAAAAATTCTCTCTGTGTAGGAGCCTATTTTTTTCTTGAAGTAATAAAATTACAAACCATATTTTTTTAAACAGTCCCTAAATTTTTTAAGTTGCTGCATCAGAAAACGTGTTGATTGTTGGCTTGACCTCTTTCACATGAAAGCTTAATAAAACCGTGAATATCGGCACGAATGCTAATTGACTCTTCCATATTCAACTTTCATGTGGTCTGTTTTCTGTTCCTGCGCTAGACTGTTCTAGAACTCTCTTTCTCAAATATCAAACGTATATCTATCTCACTTTAAGTTCCAAAATTGTACACTAGTTCAGCCACAAAAAACAGATCTATGATAAACGAATTTAGCACTTAACTTAAAAAAATATATTAATGATCGTTATTTCTGGTATAAAATACAAATAAAAAAATAACACTCAATTTTAGAATCAAATTTCATTAAATATTTAGCTATTAGATTAAACACAGCAAACATTCACAATGTCATTATCAAATTGTTATTATAAAAAGTAATAGTAAAAGTATGTAACGGAGTTACTTCTATTCCCTATTTCTACATTTCTGGCTGAGACTGGTTCATTCATTTTCAAGTAGAAATTTTTTTCATTGTATGATTACAATATATATAAGATCAATATGTCTATAATTTTTAATACTATTATTATAAGTTGAATATTTAATCAAAGCTATCTTAATTTTTGGTTATGGATAATAAAGGTAGTAAACGTCAATACAGATACTGAAGAGAATCGTAGATTTAGCATAGTCAGGGCTGGGTAAAATGCCTTTCGAATTCCATTTAAAATACTAATTGTAAAATACTTTTAAAAAGTGTATTTAAAATGTAAAATGCAAAATAGATTTTTCGAATTCATTTTAAATGTAAAATGAATAAATAGGTATTTTATATAATTTTCAAATGCGAAATGGTTTTTCCTGCCCTAGCGAAAAAATAATTTTTACAAAAAAGTATAGAAAAACTATATAGATTGAGACAAGATCCTAGAAATTTTTAATTTTTCCTAATAGGCCATAGAATGAGGTTTGTTTGTCTCAGAAATCCATGTTTTTCGTAAATATTTGTAGCGAGACATAGAGTGACATTGTTTGAGAGCGGAGAATTTCTTGGTTTTTCAAACAAACAACCCTATTCTACGTCCCACTACGAATATCTACGAAAAACTTCTAAGATCTTGTTTCAATTTATGTAGTTTTTCGTAACAACTTTCCACCAGGGTGGTATACATTTTTTAAAAGTATTTTACGTTTAAAATTTATTTTTAAACGGAATTCGAAACCCTGACTACAGTATTATAAATAAAGTATCTCTGAGAATATTTAAAATTTTTTATATTATATAATTTTTGGAAATGAGACCGTTTACTTGAATAAATCAAATTAATATGAGAAGCGTCGGTTACGGTCAAAATTAGATGTTAAGAGTAATATATAATACATTTTTAGAAATCTATATAGTATTTACATAAAGCTGGAACATTCATATTTTTAATTAAGATTCAATATTATGGGCTATCTGGAATTAATTTTCTTTTTGCAGTTTAATTTGCAGTTTGTTTGAATATTCATAAAAATCTTTGGCCAAATTGGTTCTTCTTATACATCAATGATTCTAGAGAAAATTTGTGAAAATAAAGAAAAACCATTTGGCATTTACCTATTTTATAAATGGTTAAATGATAGTCATGATTCCATTTCAAATGTAAAATGAAAATGATTTTCCAAAAACCATTTAAAATGGAAAATGCCATTTCCATTTTAAGTACATATTTAAAATAGAACTATTTTAAATATTACCCAGCCTAGTATACATTCCTTCATTTGAAGCTATTATATTTTGTTTTTTTTTTTTATTTAAAAGAGTGCATATGTATCGACAATATTCTTATCATCTCGTTTTAACGCGGAGTTCTTCATTCTGCATTTTTTATATGAAGCAATATTTTACATTTCTATAATTGTTCGAAAGAAATGTGATATGAATCCAAACTATAGGAACGTATTCTTTTCGCAACAAAAAGAGAATCCACAATTTACTTCAGAATCTTTCTCATTTACTTAAAAAGAAAGCGGAAGCATTATGCTCTAAGTAGAAGGAAAAGAAAACGGGACATAGGAGAGCTTATTTACAGGGCGCTGTACACTTCTGTTGACTGCGTGGCAAGCACTGGAACGAAAGCTTAGAGACACCGAGCAAAAAATGGGAATCCTGTTAGAAAAAAAATGGACAGCTTAAATATCAACGGCAACAACATTCGTGAATTTTGTAATATTCAGTACAAACATTTCGTGGTGCCCTACGGAGGTATGCTCCTTTATGATTTTGTTATTTTTCGCGTTTACATTCATCTTTAAAGCAAGTAGTATATTTTTAATTTGTCACTATATTTGATATAAAGAATTTTTATAAAAATGTTATGAGGTATTATAAGATTTTTTCTCTCTCATCAGGGTAATTATAACAAAAGATGACAGATAAACAGTGCAATATCTTTTATCAAAAATTGTTGAGAAAAATTTTTTTAATATTATTTGATTGAACATGTTTTATAAAATTCATTACTTTTTAAAAATCTAATTTGTTAGAAATTCTTTCTGTGAGATCTATTTACTGATTTACATATGTAATATTAGCTGCAGTATTGTCAACTCCTTTGCGGGGAACATTGCGCTGCTCCTTTTCTACTTTTCAGAACTCTGGTGTAATCCGGTATGGGATTTATTACTCTGTTGGCCGCCAACAAAAGCCTCTACTACGGCAAAGCAGCGATGCCCCTTCGTGGATGGATTTGATACGACTAGTAAGTAAACGAAGCCTGATTTTAATGTGGATCTCAATCTTCCTAATAATCTAACATTGACATTGTTTGAGTTGATAATGGATGATTGTGGATAGCTATGTGTAGATATTCATTTATTGTAATTTTAATGTCCGTTAAATGATAGTTTCTGTCATTTTTCAAGTCATTAGTATAATAAAAGAAATTATTAAAATCGAATAAAAATTTCTGTATATTTAGATCGTAATCTCTAATTTCATTTTTTTTTAGAAGAAGAGAAAAGTGGATATTAGCATAAAAAACTTAATATTTGGAATATAAAATAGTTCTGACTTGAACCCTTTTTCCTTTTTACCCTTTACGATTCCTATATGTATTTATTGGAATTTATGAAAATGATTTCTCAGCGAGTAAAAATATGTGAAAAATATTTTTTTAAATCTTTTTCCTTGCATACATATTTTGCGAAAATTATTTGGAAAATAGATATTAGAAAAACTGACGTATATTTTAATATAATATAAAGCTGAAAATATTTCTGATGTTGACACTACAAGACCCGTCGAGTCGCAAAAAACGCTTACATGTAAATTAATAAAATTAAAATTCAGATTAATTATTTTAATAATTCTCTAATTGTTCGTTTTTTTGTTTTTGTTTTTTGAATGACTACATAGTAAATCTGACAATTTGATGAGCGATATGATTCTACTTTTTGACGCAATGTACTTGACTCCGTTTTTATTTTATGTAAGTTTTTATATTATTTTTGTATAAGTTAATATTCTACTTTTTGATGCAATGTATTTGACTCCGTTTTAATTTATGTAAGTTATTATATTATTATTGTATAAGTTAATATTTTTGATAATCATTTGGCTATACTTTACATAGCTAATTTGGCATTTGGATAAAGGAGAATGAGCTAAATTGCAAAACTTTATCTTTAATTATGTGCGTGATTTTTAAAATATTTTCTAATTATTTTATTAATCGGAGATTAATTTCTTATAAATACATTTTTTTCATATTACTTGATTATTTTAATAATTGAAAATTAATCTTTTACATATTAAAAATTTATATGTATGTATATATTATTTTTTCATACCAAATATTAGATAGTAATATTGGATATTATTAGTGGATGTTAATTAAAAAAAATCAGACAGAAAATTAGACAATTTTTTAATAAATCATTAACAAACTAAGCTTATTTTCGAAGATCTGTAAGTACTTATGTTTAAAAGATTACATGAGTTTGCACTATCTAGCTGTTTATATCGTAATTTGCAGATTTAATTATAGAAGTATTGTATATTATTTAGAAACTTCGTAGAAAGAATTGAGGATAAGAATACATCGTAATTTGCAGATTTAATTATAGAAGTATTGTATATTATTTAGAAACTTCGTAGAAGGAATTGAGGATAAGAATACGTCACAACAATACTTCCTCTTTAATAAGAACAAAGCGAGTTTAAATGGCAACATGTTTCCACAAATATTTCACAAAGACGGAAGAATTTTAATTATAATTTTGATATTATGTTGGAAATGATATTACCAAACTTATTACACAACAATATTTTATATAAAAATAAAAATGCCATGAATAAAATCATGTATTCCATGTTTTATTTCTATTTTGCAATGTAATCCCAAATTAATTATATTATTTGTGAAAATTAAATTAAACAATCTTTTAATTGATTTACAGATAAAATATATTATAAAATTGTTGAAATTGAAAACCAAAGGCACGTACACTGAAAGAAATATTTTTGGAATTTGTGACTATTATTATATGTTATCATAATTATAACAATTACTGTAATAACGTTAGTAATAAGAACTATATAATTCCATTAATAAATATATTTAGTTGGTAACTGAAAGAACTACAATTATGGTTGTTATTAAAATTGGTTGCAATTACTATATATATTTACAGTTACAATAGTTATAGTCTTTTTAGAGTTGCCAATTGTATATATTTGTTGATATAATTATACATACAGTTATTATTATTATCATTATAGTAATGATACCAAACATTTTTCTCTCAGTGCATGATACGTTAATTAAAAATTGAATTAATTTGAAGAAATCTTTTACTTTTTATGTTTCCGCTTTGGGGAAGAAGTTACATGATCGTACATTGTACATACTTAAAGAATTTTGCCGTCGTTGTAATATTATGTACCATAGATCCTATTGCGATAGGTATTATTAATTTCAAGTAAAATCGCGATAAAAAGTCACGTTTTTCACTGTACGATACAATCGCGTTTTCTAGTGGATAAAATGAATTTTTAAGGGCGATAATGCAGTAACGAGAGAGATGCTGCAGATGCACTCATGTCCAAAACAACGCAGTTCTTTGAGGACCATTTATGACAAGAAATTTCTCGAAGGCCTTCGCACATTATATAATTGTTCGAAAATATCGAGCTATATTGAAAAATATATGTATCGAAAATACTTCAAGAATTTTCAACAGTTTGTTTTATTGAAAATTTATATCAAGACGAAAGTAATTATTCATTAAAAATAAATTCTCGATTTATATTCGAAATATTTAATATTGAATGTGGCTGAACAGAAGTATTCAAGCTGCATCTTCGAAGGAGCGACGCGATAATAAATGCAGAGAGATTTTGTCCGCTCTCGACATGTCTTCCCTGAAACACTTCGATCGCATTCAATAGCGTCGCGAACTGCAAATGCGTCGTGAAACGAATTTTTTAAATATTGATGTATTACCACCTTTTCGTTATAACATTATTTTAAAAAGGTTACTTTACATAACTTATCTAAATGTAGTAGCACAATATAATAATCTATAACAATAAAATAATATATTCTGTTAAATAACATGATATTATTATTATTGAGTATTTACTTGTTCAAAATATTTATATACTTTTACATTTAACTTTGCTAATTTCATTCATAACAATTTTTAGTATGCATCAATTTGTAGTGCAAATGAATGAATTCGTTATAGATGTTTCATCGTCGTACATCGTCTTTAAGAAACCAAGCAGAGCAAGAAGGTAAAAATAATGACCTTCAGCGCACCTTGAATTTCTGAAATGACGAATCAAAGCGTTTGTATCTATATATACATATAATAAGTTAAAATACTTTTATTTGTCATTTATGAAAAATAATCGATGGTTTCATGAATAGAAATATTTTATTTTTAATAATTGTAAAATTACAGTAACACAGAAATTGCGAGAAAATCTATCTTCGTGCAATGGACTGTATATATTAAATAGTTTTACTTTTGACAACGATTAATGTTTAAACAGAACTTTACGTAGTCCAAATTATGTAATTAAGAGAAACAGAAAGACAGAGTTTGCAAATTAAATATTTCATAATTAATCTTTAGTACACAATAATTTTCCGGTCCGTTATTACACACAATTTTCTATTCATTAGATATCTCATAACATCTATTACTAACATATTTATCATCATTTTTTCTTTTAGAAAGACAGAATAATAGAAGATGAAAGAAAACCATTATATGTATACTTGTATAAATACTTGTATCTAATTAGCACTTTTTTTATTTTAAGATTCAATTGCCTTGAAAATTTTTACAATGTATTAACTGGGTTAATTTACTTTACAAGCATACAAAAATTATTAAATGATTCTTACATATACTTTAACATATGTAAAAAATATTCGTAAGGTTGTGTATCAAAAAAAATTGTATACAAATATTATAACTAATTATTTCCTGTTCCAAGAAAAGAAACCAACAAATCGTGTGTACTAAAAGTTACCCGAGAAAAATGTTTTTAAATTAAATTGGTTTTATATCAAAATTAATTAACACAGAAAGTATTACAAGTGTAAATATAATTTATTATTTTATTTAAAAAAATAAGTAACTTATATAAATTATCTGAAATTAAGATTTGCCATTATTAAACGTTTCCCTTAATGGTTAATTTAAAGATCGAGAAATTTAAGGCGCACAATTTTCTATTCATTAGATATCTCATAACGTCTATTACTAATATTTATATCATCATTTTTTCTTTTAGAAAGACAGAATAATAGAAGATGAAAGAAAACCATTATATATATACTTATATAAATACTTGTATCTAATTAGCACTTTTTTAATTTTAAGATTCAATTGCCTTGAAAATTTTTACGGTAATATATAAATCCATATAAAGATAAAAATATATGAAAGAGACATTTTTATATTTTATGGCACAAGGTAAAATCTTAGATGAATAGTGTTCGTAACGGATGCAATTCGACATGTTTAGTCATTGGCAAAGGATTCTCAAATAGCGCCATTATTCGTTTCTCGTACTGCATTGTATATATGTATATGTGCAACATATGTTGAACAGTGTAGAAAGCGCAGCCGTGGACCCTTCAATTTTCCAAGCTTTAAAGAAATCTTTAAAACGAAAGCGGACTACACGATGTCGTCTTCTTCCTGTTTCCTTTAATCTCATGGAATATCCATTGAATGCGTCATTCTTTCTGTTCACATTGCAGCATGTTCTTTAATATAAAAATTTAATTTTTTGTGTAAAAGTTTGATTTTTAATCCAACGTGTAACAGAATCTCATTATATTTAACATAAAATACGATAAGATCCTGTTATGTATAGAAGATGAGACATCATACTTTTAGCATAAAATCAAAGTGGATCGTATGTCATAATACTTTTATCGCGTATGAATTCATTAAAAATGCGTTTTATAACGAGTAATAAGAATCTTTCTTGCATTATTAATTACTTCTTTTTCAAAGAGAAATGTCTCTATATGTTCTTATTGAAGAAACAAGGAGAAACAATGAAAATATATTCTAAAGTGTATAAACTCAAAAAATTGACCGATAATTTTTGATTTCTTGTAACAGCAAATAACATCAGCTTATTTCTTGGATAATTTATATATTATTCCATATTTAAACGTACGATTGTTTAATATTATTATAATCTAGTAAAAATAGTAAGAGAAATAATGGCTGAATAAAAATGTTGATCAAATGAAGATGCAACTGAGATATTTCTAGCGATGGCATTGGATTCTCATATTTTCTTGAATCTCGAATATTTTTTCAGAATCTGTAGAGAAGAAATGCGGCTATAATGGACGGTGGGAGGCACAGAACGGTACAAGCATGAACGAGGAATCGTTCATTGGCTGGGCGAATTACACCACCTGCTTAACGCCAGAAATGCTGTGGCTTCACTACAGAGTCTACAATAATAATGTCGAGGGCGAGGTAAATTTCATGAATAGCAAGAGAAATATTAGAACAAGAGAGTTTTAAATGTTTGATATCTGTCAAAAATGATGTACATTTTAAGAACTGCGATGTATAAATCTAAATAGTCTAAATCAAGCTAAAAATAGTTATATGTATAATTATATGTATAAATTATATCTATAAAAATTATATGTTATAACTCTAAAAATTAGTTTTTCAAATAAAATTACAAACTCGACGTAAGAAACTTCGAAAACATGACATACGCAGGAATTTGAAAACGCAATGTTTTTTTTTTCGGATATTAAAGGATTAAAAAATATATAACCGTAATAGTTTTTAAATAGGAGAATATGACACATTTAATTATTATTCTTAATCGATTTCGATATATAGGACAAATAAAAATTCATGCTTTAATCATAATTGATTAATTCAAATTTTAAAATTATTAACAATTTATTTCGTTTATTAAAATGTAAATAAAATTGAATATTTATAAAAACAATTTTTTTCCTTAAACATAAAAAAACTTTTATTTATTTAATTGTAAACATGATCTTCTTAATTATTATTTAATATAATTTTTAAGAATTAATTAAGGTTATAATTAAATTTAACTTTTTATATTTGAAAGCTTTATAGTGTAACTGACGTTTCATTTAATGTTTTAACGTGATAGACCAAAAGGTAAAATCAATTAATTACATACAAAATAAACATTACGTACAAAATTGAAGTAGTAAAACACTTTTAACGCATCTATTATTTTCTTCATTTTAGACATTTCTATGTTTCATTCTTGCGTTTATTAAAGCCGGTTAATGATTATTCTTTAATGTGCTTTTTGTTTTCTACTTCTTACTTTTTGCTATTTTTTACATCTTGTCTTTTTGCTTCTTATCTGGTTTTTTGTTTTATGTCGCCCGAAATAAAAGTTAACGAACTTTGGAAGAAACAGAAAACACGTAGCAACAAATACAGTTGTCGATAAAACGGTTTCAAAGGGGAACAAAGCAAGAGGTAAAAAGCAATAAACAGGAAATAAAGAGCACGTTGTAGAATAGGCTTTATAGTATAACTGATGTTTTATTTAACGTTTTAACGTAATAGATCAAAAGCTGAAATAAACCAAATTCATATCAAGTTGGTGCCATAAAGTTTTAAATAAACATTAATATACAAAATTGAAGCAGCAAAACGTTTTTAACATGTTCATTGTTTTTTTTATTTTGCAATAGATATTCCTATATTTTGTTTCTGCGTATTGTTCGGACAAATTGTAATCTTTGTGGATGCTACTATGATAAAAATTGCGGCTACACATCTCGTTAATTTGCTTTTTAATCTCTCGCTCCCTCTTCCCGATCTCTTATTTACCCAATTCTTTTCTTTTTATTTGAAATACGTGTTTTTACGCAACTATTTTGTTATTGCTCTTTCTGAACGTATAAATATTTTCGCGTATCATGTTATTTATATCTCACCGTATCTGTCTTCGTATACGCTCTATATTTTATTTACAATATTTTGATTCTATACCTTTGTGCATTTAATATAACTGCCAATCGTTTATTCGCATCTGGGATTGATATTATTGATCTTTTCGTCTTTTGAAATGATTTTCATAAATACTGGAAAGAAATTGTGGTAAACTTCATTTTTCTTTATATAAACGTACGCTGTATACATTATAAATATTGATAATTGAATATTATTAAATATTAGAATTTCATTATAAATATAGATTTAGAGATGTTTGAAAAATTATATGGATCGGATATTAATTAATAAAATTAAAAATATGTTGACCGATTAATTAAAGGAAATTTGACAAACATAAAAAAAAATATTTATTTGCTATGTAAAATAATTGACAAATTGTTCTTCTTGTATTGTTAAGAATTATAGTTAAAAAGAGTTAGAAGAGGTTTTTTTATACCTATTTGTATAAATATGTAATGTAAGTTGTACGTTTTACAAAACATTTCTGTGAGTTTTCCCTGTGGAGAAATACATCGCAAATATGTTTTCATTATATCAAAGTATAAAGTTTCATTACAATCGACTGCTTTGTTCTCTTTTTCCAGATGAAAATGGAAATAGCCGAGAAGACGCGTACCCTTGAGTTTGTCGGTCTCAGTATATCTTTGGTGGCTTTGCTTGCTTCTCTGGTGATTTTCTGTCGATTTAGGTGAGTAAAAAGTTTCAAAAAGTGATTTCGCGTATTTTATTTGTGTGAAGAAACTCGGTACAAATGAAACAGTTCTTAGTTCCTTTAAAGCTTGCAATTACAAAATAAATTAATTTGATTTTCAATTCAATTTTTAGTACTACAGAACTCTATTAGAAAGTTTGCGACAAAGTTTTATTTTATCTATTTTTTTCCGTTAGAGTTTTATTTTATCTATTTCTCCTAAGATTTTAAAGAAATTTCTTTCTAATTGCGGAAAGAACTATAAAACAATTTAAAAATAAAATTGTAATAAAAAAGTGCCGAAAAAATCAATCAGTATTCTTAACAAAAAATTGAGATTTTTCAATAAACATACAGTTACATATTTTTGTGTTATATATCTACTATTTAATGAATAATTACTTTTGGAAGTCATTGATTTAATAAAATATAATTACGTAAAGTTATGTTCGGCGATGTAACCATCCCTGTAAGCCGCTGTCACTTTGCATAAATTTACATCTTAAGTAGTTAAACGGCTAAAATTAATGCTAAACGGTATTTGCGTCAAATTTTCTAGATCGTTGCGAAACACAAGGACCAGAATTCACAAGAATCTCTTTGTCGCCATGGTCGTGCAGGTGCTCATCAGATTAATGTTGTACATAGACATCGCGATCTATCGTAGGAAGCCGCATGGCACGCAACGAGGAATAGGAAATACCGTAAGACGCAATGAGATTATTTTACCTTTATAATTGAAGGAAGGGGAGAGATCATTTTCTTATTCTTTTTCACGGACATTCAATTTTATTATTTATTTTTCCATTTTTTAATATTTTTGTCGCGTGTTATTTCATAATATAATTACGAGACAAGAGCGAATTTAGTAAAATCCACATTTCAATGCAAATAAAGCCTCTCCGCGAAGCCCGGAAACGAGCTAGAGATGTTAGATTTTACAGAAATTTGGGTTAGATCGCTGATTATAAATTCAAATGTCAAGTGTTCAGACGTCACTTTTCTTCGCGTATGGAGAAACCGACTTTGCATCACTTACATTTACATGTGAATCCATAAAACGTGATATATCTTTTACCTCTTTTACAGCCGGTATTGTGCGAGGCCAGTTACGTGCTATTGGAATACGTCAAGACTGCGATGTTTATGTGGATGTTCATAGAGGGTCTGTTTCTGCACAACATGGTGACTGGTATGTACTCGGGAATGTGACACGCTTTACATACGTTTCGCATGAAAGCCACGTTAATGTCAGAATCGTGATATGTAGAAATCGCACTAAGAGAAAAGATTTCATTAATTTAGTAAATCACCTTTAATCGGTGATCGATAAATATGTGACAACAAATTATGTTGTTGTGATTGCTGCGAGTCTGCTATACCAATCAATTATTAGTAACAGAAATAAACTATATAGAATCTAACCTATCTTTTGGATAGACTTTAGCTCATTTACATAGAATTCGTAGATGATCGTGGAGTCTTAAGTCATAACAAATTATGTTGTTGTGATTGCTGCGAGTCTGCTATACCAATCAATTATTAGTAACAGAAATGAACTATATAGAATCTGACCTATCTTTTGGATAGACTTTAGCTCATTTACATAGAATTTGTAGATGATCGTGGAGTCTTAAGTCGTAGGAAATCCACCAAGCACAGTCAAATATAGGGAGAATACTTGACTAGAATTAGTCAATTTCTTGCGATTTGAGACCCTGCAACCGTCTACGACTTTTATATATATATGAGCCTCTTATTTGCTAGCGATACTATTGATTATTTGTTACATTGACGAATTAATTTGCAATCGTAACAAATCGATTGTTTTTTTAACAAATATCACATTTGCTTTCCCTTGATTTGTTCCTATAACAAAATTATTTCTCTCAGTGCGAGTATTTCTAGAATTAATTTTGGAATCGTAATTATAAAGTAAATTAAGAAATCTTTTCTTGCCCGATTTATTATTATGACAGGACTGACGAGTTATTTACATAAATGTGAAAATGTTCGAAGTGCGTATTTTATTTTTTCCACTATAAGTGCGCTTACACCACAATAATCATAATAAATATTGCCACACGCGTCTAATACATATTTTAAACAATTCTTGTCCTATACAAAAGACTGTTTAATATGATCTGACTTTCTTCTATCATTGACAGATTAATCAGCTTAAAAAAAATACTTTAATTCAAATTTCGATTAAATAATTGTCATATAATTTCGCATTTCGATTATAATTTTACAGTGACGGTTTTTCAAGAGACGTCTTATTACCGGATGTATCGATTCGTTGGATGGGGATGTCCAGTGCTGATGACTTTGGCTTGGGCCATTGTTATGGCATTTTATTATCATCCGAAATCAAAGTAAGTTCTGGATTATTTGCTTAAATACTGAAACGTTTTTATAACTTTTATTTATTTGGACATTAACGTTTGACTTGTTGGTCACAATATGGACATACAATTGCAAAATATTAACAATATACTTCAGTCATTGTAAAACATAAGCACATTAAGTTTACATTCAGTGATTTACTGAAGAAGATCCAAAGCAAGAGTCACAATATGTATTTATAAATATATTAAATTATGAATTTTGAAATATTAGATTTCCTAGATGTTGGTCAGGGTACAATTTATCGTCTTACTTTTGGATCCTCGAAGGACCTAGATTCGCAGTGATATTGGTGAGCAAATCATAACAAATTTTTAATAATCATTTAAAGAAAAAAGAATCAATCACACTCGTTTTAAATTATATTATATATATAAAATGTAATTTAAAATAAGTGTGATCGATTCTATAATATGTGTGATAATTATATAGGTACATAAAAACGTCCGTGGAGTTATGAATTCATAGATAATTGCAACTACTTGTGTATTAACAATTTTTTTAATTTTGTTTAATAAAATTGTAACATATGTAATTCATTCCTTGAAAGAAATATGCTATCAGGCGATTATTTATCGATAGAAAAATACAGTTTACATTATACCTAATAATCAATTTAAAATTGTCAATAAGTTCTAGCTCATTGTATTTCTTCTCATTATTTTCTTTCAGCTCAACTTTTTATTCTTGCTGAATATTATAAGAGTGCTCGTGATCAAGTTACGGCAAAGTCACACAAGCGAGATTGAACAAGTTCTGTAAGTACGCAAATAAGCAAATTAGAATTTCTCCAAAGAACCAAATAGGTTTAGAATTTCAGTCTCATTTTCAAACTCAGAAATTTCTAATTTCTCGCAAAAGTTAATTAATCAATTATTTTAAATCAACAAAATATTCTCTATTTTATTTACTTTATAAATATAAAAATTTACATCGCAAAGGATTTTACTAAAATCTTTCTGCATGACATTTTGCATGTTAGTTTGATTCTTTTTCGCTTTTTTATTCATACAATTTTAATTAAATTTTTCATGTTTGGTCTTTGTGCATAAGAATCTATGTACGCGATTCGTTAACCAGTTTATCAGTTTCGTTAAAAAAAAAACATAACTGATAGCTGACAAGTGTGCATCGTATCGAAAGTAACTCTAATTTAAACACTGACTGGTTGCTGTTGATCAATGTTATGTAAATGTCGACAATGTCAGTTTTGTTTTTTTTTTACATATTCTTTATAATATCCGTAAAATGATCAAGGTTATATTATAAAGTTTAAATAATGATTTCAATATTTCTCTTAATAAGTATATTTTTGGTGATTACGTTATAAATGACTTTGCGAAAAACGTTGGTAGCAAGCACAAGTATTCGCGTAAAACATGCAGTTATAAAAGTGTCAAGATAATTTTTTACTGTACTCAGGAAAGCCGTGAGGGCAACCGTGGTACTTTTACCGTTATTAGGCATTACTAACGTGCTCTTCATGATCGAAGCACCGTTGGATAACGTAAGCAAGTTCGCTGTGTGGTCCTACTCCACTCATTTCCTGCGATCGTTTCAGGGCCTTTTCATCGCAATGCTTTATTGTTTTCTTAATGGCGAAGTGAGTAGATTTCATTTAGAGACATTATCTTAGTCATATTTGAAATTAATATTATTTTATTGATTAATCTTATTTTTATTGATTAATCTTATTGATTGTCATATTTGAGTAACTGTTACAAGATTATTTTCCACTTATTTTCATAAATGATATTATTATATCAGTTAGTAATTTGTTATAAACTTATAATTTTATAGATATTATCTTTTCTAAAATTTATTTAATATAAATTTAATAATTAAATAGGCGTCATTTTCTTTAAAACTTTGTTAATTTATTTACCAATTTAGTTTTATAAAAGAATATAGAATATATAATAATAACTGAAAGTTATGTTTTTATTTATTTACTAATTAAGTTTTTATAATAAAATAAAATCAAAATTAATTGAAAAATCTAGATTTAATTAAAAATTAAAAATAATATGATAAGCAGAGAACACAAACGATCCAAGGCATTCTGCCCGTATTATTTTTGTTCATCATAGCGTTATAAAAAAAAATAAAAGTATTTTTTATTAAGAAATCTCCTGCCTCTCTCTCTCTCTCTCTCTCTCTCTCTTTCTCTCTCTGTATAATAATATAAATTAGGTTTTTTTAATTAAAGAATAAATTTATGTTCTTATAAAGAAAGAGAAAAAGAGGAGAGATATAAGAGTTTTATATATTTTATTTACTTAGGTAAGACTTGCTTTGGATAAAACCATTGCCGTTTATCTTTCTCTAAGAGGAGGCGACCTGCAGACTAAAAGACAATCGACTTTTAGCGGCGGTCAACCTCAGCAAATAACTTCGAGTAAGTAAAAAAAATTAATCTATTTTTAAAACAAATATTTGTTGAAAGTGTACATTTTATTTATACTAAAACAAGCGACAAAAACATTCGAATAGCAGATAATTATTTCTCTAATGAGAATCATGTTGAGCTTTTTAAAAATTGACTTCGCATTATTATCTGTCGAAGATATTTCTATAGAATATTCCATCGAATAAATATCCGCAGAAAAAAGAAGTATAAATTCTGCTTCGGGGTAGAAAGTTTTTTAATCTTTTTCAATTCGTGGCACATTATACTTACGTATAATGAGCCAAACTTATTGAGGTAATCATTAGTTCACATGCTTTAGCGCTCAATATAGATTTATTATCAGATATCTTTAACATGACATTTAGAAATAAAAAATGAACTTTGAAAGTTTTATCATTAATATTTTATTATTTTTAAAATAATTCTATTGCAATAATGATTGCAAAACTTGATTTAGTTAAAATAAAAGTAAACATAATATAATTTAAGTAATTTTTACATCTTTACATTTTTACATTTTTTACTTCACTCTCTTGTTTATTTCTTTATTTTTTGTGCTTCTTTTTATTTCTCTAAAATTTTCGCTACACACTTGGAGCACCGTAGAATATTGATTGAAAAACTCTGGTCTGACACCTGTTGAATATTTATAATTGATACTTGTAAGTTATTTACATTTGCAACCCGATCTATAATGCTGAAGTATAACTCTGACGAATTAAAATTCTTTATAATTTAAAAAGATATACGATAACTTTTAAAAGGCAGGCAACTATTGCCTTATTTGGTGCGTATTTATAAACGTTTATTCCCTCTATCAAAATATTTTTTATTTGTAGAATAATTTTTAGTAAATTTTATATTATTGCGCGATGCTACTACATTTGATACTATGTAAAGGCGATTGCAGTATGTTATTTGTTATAATTCCCATTAATGTATTGGATGGCCTATCGCAGTTTAACAGTTCTATGGAAATGGAAATCCATAATGTCAGATTATGGAATATAAGCCGATAACGTATTCTCATTGAAAAATCTTCATTTAATGTCGCCGATCAATCAATGCTATTTATTAATGAGATGACTGAGAATGCATGCTTCTCCTTCGAAGACGGAGATTTTAAGCTTTAAAACGCTTTTTAAAACATCGTTCTCTGATCATTTTTTGCAAAGATACGTAACTTTGAATTTGCACGATCCTTTACAGCACTAATTTTAAGTGATCTTTTAATTTTGTTGAGTAACGTATAATAAATTTCAATTCAGTTATTATAAAAAGCATTGTTCGTTGTGATATCTTTTAATTTTGTTGAGTAACGTATAATAAATTTCAATTCAGTTATTATAAAAAGCATTGATCATTGTGATAAATTATTTTTTTGAAGCCTTTGAAAATAATGACAGTTTTCTTTTTCCAATAATCACAATATAGTCAAACATTGATATTAATCGTTAATTAAATTTTTTCTTAATGGATTGATAATTTATTTATAGCATTAGTATAATTTTTAAAGAAAAGTACAAAAGGCAACATGTCAGCTGAACACAAAAAGATTACGACCAAGTAATATGTACCTATTTTTATATTCCTACTTAAGAATCTTCTGTTCTAATCCAATCAGTAGTACTTATAATATCGTTAAATAAATAATGATATCACAAAATTACATTTTGCAACGTAAAAACAATTTTTATTCAAAAATTTTATACTGTTTAAACTCAAAATATCTTTATATAAATTATTAATTATATGTATATTTTATATATAAGCTTTAGCAGCATCAACTTTAAAAAAAATATTTTGCTTACATATTACAAAACAATTTGATTTATTATTTAAAAGCGTTAATATAACAATAGAAGTTCTTAGTATTCTCGTTTGAAAATAGGTACTTCTTTCCTGTAATACTATCACATCTATCGGATCACTGGAGTAGATAATCGTATTCGAGCGACGTTATTACACTATCATAGTAAATTGAATTCCTTGGATATCGATACAAAGAATTTACGTCAGAGCCCTCCAACTCGGCCTTGTACGTTATGAAATCCTTCTTTCTTTTTCTCCTCATTAGGTTTCTGTCCTCAAGTGGCAGATCATAGTTTCATACTATTTGTAATCAGAAATCTAATCGGAGGAAGAAGGAAGAAGGATTTCATATCGTAAAATACCTGAGTTGGAAGGCTCTGCCTTACATATTCATGATAAAATCTTCAAAACATTAAATTATCTCATTCTTACGTGAAATACGAAGAACAAATTAAAAAATATCCGCAAGAAATATATTTATCACTTTTTATGTTTTTTCCTTAAAAACTTATATTTTTTCTTAATTTTTTTTTATTTTGTAGAAAATTTGATTTGTTGCAAAATTTAGCTTTGTTGTAGAATTTGAATAAAAGCGCTATTCGTAATACTGTCCTTACGTCACAGTGATCGAGATGGAAGAAGAAAAAACGAGATCTACCGGGTTAATGAGACTCTTCTGTCGGGGTGAAAATACCTCGCCACCGGATCGACCTGTCGAGTAAGTAATAATTGAGAAAGACCTTAAAGGTCAACGCCGATCCGCCGATTTGTCTGTTCTTCAATCTTATATATAGTTCTACTTTGTGTTACAGAATACAAGAACAGAGAGATGAAAAAATTGAATGCGTACTTTCTCGAGGTATTTAGGAGCTGCATTCCGATATATTAATATTGTATAAAGAATAATATTGTATAGAGAATAATTACTTTTATTTCTTAGTGCTTTAATTTCGTTCGCTTCTGCTTACTTGCGCAAAGAAGACAATAATTAAGTTCCCCAGCATGCTTTGAATGTTTCCGATATACAAGCAATTATGTAGCAATATTTGCTAATGCAGTATCAATTGTAACTTTAATGCTGTTTATATTTTTTACCTGTTAAGTAAACAAATATGAAACAAATTTGTTTTTTGTGTCTCACTTTACAGAGGAAATTCCAGCGCAGGAAATGGTGAAAGGAAATGATAATGTATTAGAATTCTCAAGATTACATCCAGCCTGTAGATACTATTGATGTAATAACTTTTGTTCTATCGCTTCTTATCTTTCGTTATTCTTAATCCTGATGTCTTCCCTGAATAGAACTTATCTAAAGCCAAGTAGAGATTATTTCATCTTTTATTTTATAATTAGAGCTATGTTATCGAGTTAAAATTAAATTTGCTTTTAATCAAATTGTAATAATCGTCTTTTGAAAAAAATTAGAATTGAATCGAAAAGAAATGTTAGAAAGAAATGTATTTTTCTTTAAATTTCAAAAGTTAGTTAAAAATGGTTCTATGATTTGAAATATGATTTAGTTTGAAATTATATCTTGTATATGTTGGTTTGTAAAATATAATTTTCTTAATTATAAATCTGATTTCTATAAAAAATAATATTTTTTCACGTTTCAGGACAACAGTTTAATCGTAGTAAACGCGCAAATCTCTCAACGTCTGGAAGTCAATCTCACAGTAAAATAATTCCGGATCCTAGAATTATCAATGCTACATTTGGATTTTCGGTGAAAGGAAACCGATTTTCCTTTGACGCAGATTGACACAGTGTGCATCACGTCACAGTAACTGAGGCGGAATTTTCTCATAAGTATCTACATTAAGCTAAATCTTGAAGTCTCGTAATGTAATGAAATCCATGACATCTTCTCTTGTAATTATGTAAATCAGTGATGCCCAAATTTTTCTAAATAGGTTATAAACATTTAAATAATTTCTTTTCTATTGTACTTAAATAGAGCAATGTTTATTTAGAATAACTAAATGAAATATTAATATTTATTACATTACCTTATTTTAACTTACATAATTTTTAAGATATAGATTATTTTTATAATTTTTTAAGCTAAAATTATACTGCCACATATTCTTATTTAATTTAATTATATTTGGAATTATATACAATTGTATTGTAAAAAAGAGTTATGATATGAATCATTTGGACAGCACTGATATAATCTATATTCAGTAATTATCACACATTGAGAAATGCGATTTTAAAACTCGTTTTGTAAACCGAATTACTTTAAGGTAATTTAATGATTTAGCAAAATAATTAAAAAATTGAAAGTTATTTTAGTAACAAAAATAAAAAATACTTACAAAAATATTTTATTTATTACTAAGTTACAATTTTATTTTAATATAAAATTGATTTATAAGACTCAATTAATATATTTAATACTGATAAATGAAAAATACTTTATATGATAGCTTCTGAGGAAACTTTAAAAGAGAAATTGCAAATTTGATGTAGAATTTATCTTTGAAAAAATAGTTAGCGCAGGTTTAATAAAATACCGTATTTTTGTAATAAATCAAGTCACTGTAATTAGTAATGGTATAATTCATCTTTTTAATCATGAAAAACTCGGAGCGGGAGAATAGTCGAGGATTACAGAAAACGGAAATCCGGCTTACTAAAAGATTCTATCTACGTCAAAGGAAGCTATCAAATTTGACCTCTGCTAAAATTGCCTCGTTATCCGGCAGAAACCTGCTCTTTAACACTTATAATTAGTGGCACGGATCAAACGTTATTGAACGTGCAACTAAGTGTGCAGCTAAACTATAAAGTTTGAAGGTTGCGCTATCGCAAGAAACTTTGTAAAATACTTTAATTCTGGTTAATATCGCTGAGATGGAAAATTAAGAACCTTAACACGTTTTATCTAATATCCGGCCAGATATTGTTTTTTCGTGTTTGTTAGATTATTGCAATTTTTGGATAAATTTGATATCTTAAATCGAATATATCCTATTTGAATGAGATAATTTTGTTAAAAAATTAATTTAGGGCCGACCTTCAAATTTCTGGACAGAAAATTTCTGAGAAAATTATATCTTTGCGATGTATCTAATGAAACATTCTCCAAACATATAATGATGTATAAATGGAATATTTAACAGTTATTTGTACTTCTAGTTGCAGTCCGGGAATCGCCGATTCTATCTTCGAATTCAATGAAGACGTGAAATTGTGCGCCATTTAAAATATCTATTCTCTTTCGCGTTGCGAAGATTCCCAGGCAACGCAATTCTAAATTCTAAAATCGGAACATATGACGTCTTTTAAACAGTTCTTGAAAAAAAAAAAAAATATCTATAAGACGTCTTTTAGATATCTTTAAAACGTTTTATGTCCTGATTTTGAATTTTATATTGTCTAAAATTTTTTTTATAAACAAATGAATAAGTATCTGATATACTGACCTTCAATTATAAAATGAAAATGGATTGTTGGCAGTTATTAATTGTACATTTAATTAGATGATATTCTCAATTAAATTAATTTGCAGGATGTTCATATGTATTTATTATTATGTAATAAATTAAATTTGAATTGTAAATGAAGTTTCACATTACAAAGAGATTACTCACACATTCTTCTGTATTAATATCATATTAGTGTTATGACTTAATTATTAGTTTATTTTCATTAAATTTGTCGATAAATTCATGATTCATTATTTCTCTTCGCAATCTAGAAAAAAAGAAAATATTTATACATGAAAATATACCTATAATACCACCTCTTGTAACTAACTTTATCAATTAAACTTAACAAATGTTTCCAATTTATTAATTTCAATTAAATTGAATTAAATATTACTTTCATTTTTTATAATATGAATTGTTTTATAAAGTTCAAATTTAATCAATTTTAATAAAAAGAGAATACAAATGGTCAGAAAGATATAATTTAATTTAAAAAATATATGAAAAATAAAAGTAACTTTGAAACATTTTGATAATTAATAAGTATATAACATTCACAAAGTGACAAGATGAAATACAAGTAGATTATTTCTAAACAAGTTTTATTGTGTCACATCACAATGTACATAGAAAAATGCCCTAACGTACAAAATTTTCTACAAAGGAACATCGATTTCTGTCCTTAAAATGTAATTTTATTTGTTAATTTTATTGTAAAACGAGAGATTAAGCCGTCATTTGTTACGGAATACATTGCGTTGTTGTGGTGAATAGTTATATTTCTCCAAGTCCTCAGAGGCCTCCATCAAATCAAGTTTATATGTTTCATATGTTGATCACAATATCTCTAACACATCTAAATATTTCCCGGTCTTCAGTTTTGCAAACTTTTTGCAATTTTTCATCTTCAAAGACATTTAACGTACATACATATATTTCAACAACAAGATAAAAATGAACTTTCGATATTTAACAACAAATTAATGTTTAAATAACGGGCAATGGAAAATAATAATTGCGCGATAATTCGTGCGCTATTATTTAACAATTATATTTCTGGATTCCTTCGAATTAAAACAAAACAAAATTGGACGTTTTGATTCCATTCCATCTTCAGCGATGTATGTACAAATAGTAAAATGATCCATTAATCAGTATAAAGTAACAATAATAGATTCAGTCCCAGTGTGCAATGGATAGAGCCTCTCCAATTGTTAATTTGAACTATTTGAAGAGTGAAACTGTTAGTTTATTCTTAAAATAAATAAACGCTAAAGAACAAAGTAATAAATAAATGAAATAAGACAGTTACAGAAAAAAATAAATTTCGAACTCACTCGTGTAACTACGATTGTAAGTCAGTATGATGTAAAAAAGTAGCTAATACGTAAATATAACATTACGTTTCACGTTAAATATAATATTACATTAATATCGTAATATTATATTATCATTTTACCATAACATATTGTATAAATATTAATTAGTAATTACCTTCATTAATATCACAAATTAAATAATTGTATTATGTTATCTCTGATATTTTTTTCTTGCACGATTTAAAAGATATCTTAAGATCGATGATTCAAAACGGAGAATCTTTTTCTGATCTCCGCATCTAAAATCTAAGTAAGTCTTCTAGATAGTTTACAGCCGAGTCACACGTGAGAAGTGATAAAAGAGATCTATGAAAGGACGGATTTTTGTAACCCTTCATTCGTATTATCATTGTTCATTCAATTAGCAAGTAATTATTGATAATTCTAATCCTATTTAAAGGATTTTATTGAATTATTTCTTCACGAATTAATGTAATGCTTGTCTACAATTGTGATGACTATAATAACTGGTGCCTACTTAAATGATATATTCTACGTCGTAAAGACTATCACAGATACGTTCTAAAAGCCTACAATTTTTATTTGCGCGTTAAGTCGATTAACGTTCGTAAAGAAACTTCGTTAAAGTTTGCTAGTGTGTACCCTGCACAAATCGATTAATTAACTGTAATTGGTCTAATCTCTTATTAATCATTAACGATGGAAAAATCATATTGTCTAATCTCTCAGTACGAATGTCGAAGAAATTTTCCTCTTTAATTCTCCTCCTCCTTTAATCCTTTAAATTATGTTTACTCACGAAAAAAAAGGTTTTGCTGAAGTATTTGAAAATTTAGCTAGATACACATTCTGATGAAAAGATTCTCATAATATAAGAGTCATAATATTAAAAAATTTTTATATTTCAAATTTATGTAGATTTCCCAGCGAGAAATGATTTAATGTCAATCGATGCCAAATCAACATTCAATTTACGGTTGTTTTTTGCTGAGTTCTGATAAAATATAAACTTTCTTAGTTCTCCTTGAAAATTATCGAATGAGAAATCTTAGAAATCGTAGATATATTTCAGAATTTTCATAAATATTTACATAAAGAATTCTAAAAAAGATGTAGACTTTTTCAGCACTTCTCTTATTCCAATTTATATAAAAAATTGTTGTAATTATATATAGAATTTATAAAAAATTTTAAAACTTATTTAAAAAATTGGAAAAATTATATAAGAAATTTTCACCAGGATACAGATCTAAAAATAATTATGTTGGATCATGTGAATAATCATTTTGAACTATCAAATTGATTGATAGACTTTAAAAACTTTTAGCAACATTATCATTATGCTTGTATATCCTATTAAGTATTTTGATGACCCCACATTACGAGTATTTCAGATTATCTGTATCTATATCTTACTTTTTATATAATTCATTTTATATACTTCAGCAAAAACCCTTCTTTTAATTTTCGTCTTCAGAAATTATCGGAATTCGTCATGGAAACTTTTTTCAGTGTCTACCATTTTGCTGTCGAGAAATAGGTCCATTTTACTCAAAATTTCCAGAAGATCCAGTTTTCCGTCTAAATTCGTGTCCGACAGAGTAATCAAATGTTGAGCTTCTTGGATAGCATGTCTGGGATTACGCGGATCGATGTACATCTACAAAAAAAATTTTTATTTTATCGTAAAATCTAAAAAATGTATTTTTTTACGTAATTAAAAAAGATATTTATAGCAATTCTTAGAAATATATATATATGTATATAAAATATACTATATTTATGCTTCAATTTTTCGACATTTAATTTTAAAGCAATTACAAATGTTTAAAAGTAGAATCTCGCAACATATTTTGCAAAAATTGTCTTCTCCTTTTGAGCATTCATATACACTGACGATCAAAAGTTTGAAACCACATAGGTACCTACATGAGATTTAAGAATAGTGCTATTCATCGAGTATTCGTTCATCGAACCGCGGAATTGTGGAGCGTCTCTCTTCGTTCCTTATTAATATATTTACGCTCTATTACTCACCAATAATTCAGTTCGATCCGCTTTCCCGTTTTTGTTCTTGTCAATCAAATGTCGAAACTCTTTACGCCTGTCTTCGCTGCCTCCTATCGCTTGCTGGCGATCTTCGCGTAAATCCAGACCGACTCCTTCTGATGGTAAATCCGAAAACTCATCTTCCGTTAGCTGCTCGTCTCCGTCCCGATCTAAGGGTACATGAGTGGACCACGGTTATTGTGAATTCGTTAATTAAAAATAAAATAAAATAAAAAAAAAGATAGAGAGGGCAATTTCCTACCGAATTTTTCAAAGAGGTCCTCTACCATTTGCAGGAGAGCTCTGTGACTGCTCTCGGGATGTGTGAAAGCGAGAAATTCGTCTAGAGCTAACTTTTCGGGATCGTTTCTAGCCGCTTCAGCCCATCGCGCTCGATCCCTCATTATGCTCTCTTTCAGTGTCCTCGGCATTTCCCTATGCTTCTTGTCGTGAGAATTTATGTATGTCTCGGAGAAACCATGGGTTCTTAGGAAATAAGCGTGATATTCTTCCCATGATACCTCACCTGCGATAAATATTGAGAAGCAGTCAGTAATATTGAAAGTTTTATCAATATTTTCCGGAAGTTTTAAAATATTCTAAAATACTTGTAATATGTTCAATTGAGGCTCATAATTCTAGAAAAGTTCATAGAATGTTCTTCCAGATTATTATCGAATAGTCTTACAATATTCTCTGATGATTTAATGGAACATTCTATAGCTTTTCCTAGATAAATAAAGCAATCTGGATTAAATATTTTACAAATAGTCTTAGAACGCCCTGTACGCTTTATATGTATCTTTTAAGAATAATCCAAAGTTCTAGGAAAACATTTATAAAATGTTCATAGAATGGAACCGTGTTATATGAATACACACCAGATTTTACTACTGCTGTTTTTTTATATTTTTCTGAGATCACATAAACCGTCACAAGAATTTCTTTTTCCTATTTAAATTTTTTAAATAAAAATAAAATAAATTATAACAAGAAAATAAACAATAATCAATTATGTATTCATATACAATATATCTATTAAATTGTAACTATATATTGTATCTATGTATAAATATTAATTATTTATTGTTAATCAACTAACTTGTCAAATAGTAAATTAATTATAATATAAACTCAAAGAGATTAATTAAGCATGTTTTGTCATATTAATTTTATGCTATAAATACAATGCACCCATATATTATAGCGAAAATGTGGTTTCCTTTGACATTTCGTGTCAATATTTAATTCAACATATCAGAATAGAAATGTAGAAACTACACTCGTGAATTATTTTCATGCAATACTACATGTCGTAGATCGAAAACCACTCATCCCGAATACAATGTCATTGGGAAATAAAGCCATTCGCGTGAATAACGTTAGTTAAGCTCCAATTGATTTTAATTAACACTTGTGCAAACCCGCATTACAATCAGCTACATACCATTTCTAGGATTATTGTCGATTGCAGTGAATAGACCGACGTTCTCTCGCATGGCGCGCGTGATATGCTCGGTGATTTTTGCATGGATCCATTTGGCTAGTTCCTGGATATCCAACAATTCGTTCTCGTCCGTGTCTGCTCGCCGGAAAATATCCTCGAGAAGGCTCCTCGGATCCTGACGATTTTCCACCTCCACGATTTGTATGGTCTCGTCGTTTCTGCGTCGATCGATTCCCGCGTCCTTGTAACCCGCCAAGTTCTTTTTATCGGCCGTTACGGCCTCCAACTCGAAGAACAAGCTATCCATCGCGGCACCCTCTTTATCCCGGTCGCTCGGGGTCGATAAACTTTTCAGAGGCACGCTTTTGTTGTACTTGACAAATAGAAGCGACATATAAATCACAAGCGGCACCAGGACGGTCCAACGCAGGAACCGCAGACACGTCAGTTCCTGCTTGCAGAACGCTCTTCGCACCTTTTGAAGAAATTTAATCTTCATGAACTTCTTCTAGTAAGTTGAATTTATGTTATTAAAGAAAAAATATGAGTAGGTAGAAATCAGATTGCAAATATGGATAATTATTTAGATTAAGAACTATATCAGTGAACACACACAACATTAGTAGGTTAAACTCTAAACTGTTATATGAATAAAATCAAATTAAGTAAAGAAGCACCAGATGTGACCGAAATTAAAATAGATCTTGGTATCTAATAATATTGAGGTAAATGTAATTTTTAAAAACATCTTCCAGTTATATAAATTGCGCACCGATTATTATCAGACTATAAAATGCAATCATAAACCGAAACTGAAGTAGTGATATTACAAATTAAATTGATTATCAATTTAATAGTGATACAAATAAGCACCATAAAATATTGTACAGAATCTGTTGAGAAAAATATTACCTCTTCCCAGTCAGGATCAATTAATAATGAGACAAAAAATTCAGATCGACATAGAATTCAGATACAAATTATAGATTAATGGATTATATTAGTTATTTAAATAAAACCGGCAAGATTATCTAATTATAACCAAAAACATATTAGAAATACTAATAATGTTAAATTAGCAATAGTAACAATGTTAGATTTCAGAAATATCAGTAAATAACTTAAATAAAAATATAGATAATATTTGACATGTAAAATTGTGGATCTTTACAAAAGTTAGTACTTTTACTTTTAATTATGTACATATATCTTTATATTAGATGGAAAATTACAATAATAGTTATATATTTATAATTTCTATGTAAATGTGTGTACAAATTTTTATATATATAATATTATTATTTTTAAAATATTATGTATTCTTATAATGTTATATAATACATTACGCATATTCTATTTGCATTTTTATGTTCATACGTATTAATAACGTCTATGTAAATATACTTTTAATAGTGAGTCCCAAGAAAATAATAACTTACTATACTTGTAATTTTACATGTAACTTTTTTTACAATATAACTCCGGTAAAACGTCGGTGATTTCGTTCTTACTCACAAGATGAGACAGATACATCTTGGCTACGTAACACGGTGACCCGAGCCGCTTTCTAATTCCCTCTTCGTTTTCCCCGTCAATCGTGAGCCGGCGAAGTTTCCAATTTTCTCGACTCCATGCAGCGAGGATCGATCTGTCGCCTATCCGTCACTAGCGCGCGCGTCTGCATATATAATCAAACGTGAAGACACCCTTCGATTGCCGGTGATAAACAGGCAAAGGGTTAATCGCAGATCGGGGGACGTGGGAACAACTCTCCCGGCGAAATCTATATAGCGATCTCCTTTAATCGTCCTGAGAAATCAAATCCCTCACCGTCAAGACGAAACACCTTACACGCCAAATCGGACACCCTCGATAGAACACCGACGATTCGAGCGCGGCTCCGCGCATCTCCGTTCCGCGTAGAATTCGGAGACGGGTCGACGGTCAAAGCGGTTCCGCGTCAAAGAGACTGTCAAAGAGAATGGATCTGATTCGTATCAACGTGGTCGCCGTGGGTGTCTTGCGAGCGCGGACAGGCGGCCTCACTTCGCGGAGAAACAGCCGTACGCTGCCAAACGGGCCGCACACTCACCGCGTATTGATCCACTTTCACTGTCTCGTTCTCCTTCTCTCCTCTCTCCGACAATAACACAAACGGTGTTAACGTACGTTCACTATGTACTCAGATACTTTAACGGGACGATGATACTTGTACTCGGTCGGTACCAGATGTCTCGATATCATTTTTAATATGCAAAACTATCTAACGGAAAACTGTCTAACGTTGGAAACGTTTTATTTTGTTACTGTAATTGCATCAAGTAGAATAGAAGTTTGTCCGATTAGATGATAGCTCCTTATAGAAATTTAATACTGGAAGGTAGAGATTACTTACTTTGAGTTATTCAGTGCTTTTAGTAATTAAAATAAGTAATTATTATTACCTTTCATTATTAAATTGGCTAATATTAACATAGATTTCTATAAAGAGCTATCTATAAAGAATTTTCACGTAACCGAAATCTTTTTATATTTGCAAATACGCTCAAAGTAATTCTAAAATAAATAAATAGTTTTAATAGCTTAATGTACCGAAATTAATTACTGAGACTTTAAAAAAGATTTCTTATATTATTAAAATCATTTCATTTATAAAGAAATATTTAACTCAACATAGTTGAATTAATTGATGATTTTATTTCATTAATCATAAATTAGAAAAAAAGCCTATGCGAGTAGACGTTAGATAATTATATGTAAAAAATGATTAATAAAATAAAGGTACGAGTTAGTCATATCGATCCTTATTTTAGGACCTCTTCAGTATAGTATTGAACAGTTAACAAAAGAACTATTTCGCTTTATAATAAAACTAGTATAATTGTCAAAATTTTTACACACGACCACTTAGTATGGACTCACATAGACTTGTCTGTTAATTTATAATTTATTTCTAGAATCTAAGAACCATCACACATAAAATAATGATAATGATAAGCATAATCATAGCATAAGGCCATTGGACTAATGAACATTTTATATGAATCGACATGGTGTTTTTATGACGAATATTCATTGATCCAGGGACTCTACGCTATTCTTATGCATTTTATGTCATTCTGTATGTGGCTGTTATTTTTTTATATAATATTTCATCGTTAATATAATTATTAAATCGATCCTTTAAGCTTATAATTATTGTTCCCCATTTTTGAATATTTATTGATCTATATTTTTAAATATTTATTATCTTATTCCACATGTATTTACAAAAAACAAATATACAATATTTTAACATTTACTTTAATCCACTATTCAAAAACATTCATCAAACACGCTTGTCTTGTTAATAAATTATGCGAAATCAAAGATAAATGTACAATAGAATAGTCAAACATCTTTAGTGCGCACTGAGATATCTGTCTCCATGAAATAAGAATTCTTAAAGCGAAACAATACGCAAGGTGTAGAATAACAAAGTAATTCAAAAGTAAAATCGTTTGTATATTAAATAAAAAGAAAGAAAAAAAAAACTTAAATAATCTTTTCTGATTTATTTAATATTTAATAGCGAAAGTAGGATTATGATTATTTAATGACGTGTTTTTATGACATATAATATATAAATACGCTGAATATACATATAACCTAAATTTCTTGCTATCGCGTTTATATGGGAAATTAGTTAGGAAAGTCAAATTACATTAGTCAGAATATCATAAAAAGACGCGCAAAAAATAATACAGGTGCGTGCAACGTTTTATTCGGCACATTATACAGTAATATTTTTAATAATAAAAAATTCTTCCTCACCTGCTCCGTCATGGTAATGTGTTTGGAGAAAAAATTCCAAATCGCCGCAATATCTGTTATTTTATTAGTTATTTTGTCAGTTACTCACTCTCGAATCGCTTTGTGCAGAAAGAAAAATGTTCATCAGGTGTTATAAAAAATAAAACTCTCTGTATATATAATTCTGTCAAACTACCTTTGTATTGATTATAATTAACTAAATCAATCTTCTGGTACTATATGGTATTGCAGAACTGGGTGTATTCTACTCAACAAGCCCACAAATAGGAATGCAGAGTGTGTCTTGAACAATATCCGGTAAATAACAAATAATATAATATTACATCAATATTATAATTTCTCATTTAACAACATAAATTGTAAAATAACACATGTATGATAATTATATTATTGAGTATTATAATAATGTTCCGTGTCATGTTCCATTCGAGCTGCGATCAAACTGCGTTTTTTAACTTGATACTTTTTAATGAATATTAATGGTAATTAATTGATCCAATATTGAGACGAATTCCTTCTATGTCTTGAGATTATAACATCAAATCTGCTAATCTGATGGTGATTTTTCTTTGACATGAAGGGATTGATATTTTACATTTGTTTTGCTGAAGATGGTTCCAAAGTGAACTGAAACGTGCTATTTTTGGAATAAAGAATCTATTTTTTGCATTGCGTATTAATTACCACGCTGACTCTCATTCGCTCTGGTTTTGGAGTTTTTGTTATTATAATAATGTGTAACGTTACTGTTAATTGGTGTTTACTGGATATAGCTATCTGACTGTCCTTTGAAACTAATACTGGCAAGGAAAAACTGTAGAATTATGAACAATTTTTTCCAAGCCTAGTAGAGAGATCTCTAAAGGACTACAATTTTCTCTAAATATCTCTGCAATATTTGTCAATCAGTCTAAGAACGGATTTTACGCCCTTCCAAAATGGCGAACCCTCGAGGGACAAATATCCTGTTGGACAATTCGTCCTTTCGACCATTTGAGATGTCATTCGATAAATCGCTCGCTGAACTAGACTACTTTCTGGCGGGCTCGGTATCTATTTATCGGGTTCCCCCGATTCATATGATCTTCATTGATGATCGCGAGAAGGTCATTTCTTGTAAATTTCCGCTTACCGAGGCTTTTCGTCTTCCATTTCGAGACCAAAGTTCGCGATACCTTGGACATTCGTGGAGACGCAAGGTTTCGTCTGTATGCGGAACATGGCCGCGATCGGCGGGCTCAGGAAGTCCTGATCGATGTCGGCGGGATTTTGTGCGCCTGTCGCAAAACTCACCGCCAAGCCTACCAGCATGGTCAACATGCAACCGATTGCGCTGTACCATAGATAACTGGTCTGCAAATCATATCACGCGTAAGATTTATCTCATTTGTCAATGTAATATAATCTCAAATAAATCTCTCCTTTTGCATGAAGAAACTAACGTGAAATAAATCGATAAATTATACGAAAAATACAATAAAACTGAATACTTAGCAAAAAAAATTAAAGTTTAAAATAAATAAATCTGTTTACGACGTATAGGTAATTGTGCAAAGTATAATAAATTAAAATGTAAAATGAAATAAATAAGTTAAAAATGTTGATCTCAAACGTTTCGTAGTTTACTGATAAGCATTTAATTGCAGAAATTGCAATTTTAATATATTCTTTTAGTGAATTGAAATTCGAAGAGGTAATTACGTGTAATACAACGTAATTGCGAACCATGCCTTTGAGAAGACAAATCTCACCTTGTATATAGATGAAACTTCATCATCGAAGTTGTGCTCGAATTGATCGAGCACAATTGTGGTCTCATTTATGCAAGGACAACCTGCAATCGATATAGGCTTGCTATCCAATTGAATCTGTCCGTTTACAGCCGCAATTTGGGCACCTAATCCAATCCATAGGACGACTACCAAACTCGTGATGGCACCTACTATTGCTCCTTTAGCATTAGCCCATGGTACAAACATACCCAAGGAGAATAATCCTAGAGTCACCCCGCCAACCATGCCGTTGAAAGACAGTGCAACCTAAGAATTACAACGACTTTGTCAATAATGCGTTTCGAGTTTACACAATGTAATTTACAGCGCGATAAGAAAGATAAGATGAGATTCCTGAACTTATAAAAAAATGAATCATACTCATCATATGAGATAATGATATTATATGGAGAGAATTACGCTTAAAGAATTTTTATTATATTTCTTTAAATTTTGCTTAGAATATTTTATATGTTTTCAGAATTTCGATATAAATTTCAGAAAATTTTGTATAATTTCTGTAATAATTTTAATAATAATTATTTTATGAAAAATTTCTCAATTTTTTTTAGATTGGAACACTTTTCAAAACGCTGAAGTCTGCATCTTTTATAGAATTCTTTATGTATGTAAATTATGCAAATTCAAAGATTTTTCGTTATATAATTTTCGAAGAAAACTTATAAAATTAAAAAGAAGTTTTAAAGTATTTCAAAAATCTTTCTAAATTTAAAGTATAAAAAATAATTATAACGAGAATATTAGATGTATTATAAGAAATTCTTTCTTCTTTTTTATGAAGAATATTTCTCGAAAACACGAAAAACGCAAGCAAAATATGTAAATTACCTGTAGGACGCTACCAAGACGCTCGACGATGAAAACCAGCGCGAAACTGAGAGCTCCGAAAAATATGCTAATCCATCTGGCGTAAATGGCACCTTTACTTGCCGGCAAATCCATTTGGAAGAGTCCGCGAAGAATATCTTCGCAGGTTATCGCCGCTAATGAATTTAAAGCACTCGCCACAGTTCTGAAAATACAGTTCCAGATATTTTCAAGTGTAATTCAATGAATTCTCGAGCTTCACTTCAAAATAAATTTATTTCCTATTAGATATAATAATTATATATTAATTGTTTGCTCGAAATGTTCTACGAACCCGAGAGAAGCGGCGAAGATACCAGCTACAAAGAATCCGGGCATTCCACGAAGTCCTCCCAAGAAATTCATCACATACAGCGGAAGTATTTGATCCTGGCCGCTTATATATCCGGCTGTTAAAGGATCACAGTCTTTGTAAGCGCTATACAGCACCATTCCAGTCAGAAAATTCACGCTATAAATTACGATCATGCCGAACGCAGACACCCACAACGCTCTGTAAGAAATGTCATTTAATTAATAAACTAAAAAATGAAGACAAATTGTGTAAAGTTGTTTACCCAATAATTAAATTCACTTTCGTTACAAATATTTTGTCAAACACAGTTGATATATTATGTCACTTTAAAGATAATTAGGTAAGGTCAAAGTCAGACCTTAACAAGATTAACATATTTAACAAAAATTAATTAAGTTATTACATAATTGGATTATTATATATTGAGAGACATACTAAATTTTCTAAAAGACAAATTATGCAAATTTCTGAACTTGATAGCACTTTCTTAAGTAGAATCGATACATGTTGCTAATATGACAATTAAGTAAGGCTGAAAGATCAGATATTAAGCATGACTTACGAGAATTTAGGTCTTCAAAAGAATTCCTATCGTAATAGACGTTGACTAAATGGAATGACGTCATTTCGCATGCAAGTCAATATTCTTAATTTGCAAATTCAATCGTGATTAATAACTTATCGATGTTGTACAATTTAAACGTGGAAAACTTTGACAATCGTTGGGTCGCTAGCTTTCAATTCGTTTGTCAAATTTTTTATAAAGTTTATTTTTCTACAATATTTCTTTACCCAACAAAACAACACACACCTTCATCCTTTTTCTTTTACAAAAATTTAAAACAATGACACACACCACACAAATTGATTCCGTATAAACACTTACATCCTTACTTGCGAGATGTTCTCGACACTGAGATATTTTTGGACGGACGCCTGGTTGCTGCAGAACATGGTGGTCCAGTAGAAAGTACCACCGATCACAACACTCCAGAAGCTGTGCCGTACTGTAGGACTAGGATCCATATTAAAAAATTCCATCCGACCAGATTTTGCGTTCTCTTCCCAAACGCTCGCAATTCCGCCCTCCCAGGATAATCCGTAGCCCAAGATGAGGAATAATGAGCCGATAAGAACGGCGGCTTGGAAGGTATCGGTCATTATCACGGCTTTCATACCACCCTATCGACCATACAATATATAATAGCAAAAATATATATATATATGTATGTGTGTATGTATATAATAGTAATATGTGTAAAAAGAAACACAAACCTGTGAGGCGTAGAAAATGCAGACCATATAGACTAGAGTGACGGCTACGTAAGTATTTAGGCCTGTAACTGCAAATTAAAAAACATTTATTGTTGACATCCTATATAATAATGAAATATTTAATTGTGTATACTACAAATCTTACGATAATAATTTAAGATTTTATCTTTACATAATATGTTACTCATATAAAACAAGATTTTATCCTTACAATTTTATTCTCTCATAATATCATATGTAATAGAATTATATGAATTATATTATCAGCTATCTACTTCAACACTGACAATGAGAGGAAATTTGTTAGTACTTTTAGCTATGATTACACGTTACTATAATTATGATTTTGACAGCGTCGGTCACGGATGATTACCGAGTCAACGTGTTAAAGGATTGCAAACTATTATATAACCATTAGTCATTACTCACCGTGACTTAACGCTAATGCAGGTGCATACACAGCTACTGACGTGTATAACACCATTTGCAGCATATACAACGCGCTCGAGAGTAATCGGCAGTTTCGGTCGAAGCGCAATTGGAGATATTCATAACTCGATGTCAGCCTTAATTTTATGAACACCGGCAGGTACAAACGAGAGGTGATCGGTACCACGAATATGAAAGAAAGGCACGTCATCCAGAATTGAGTACCCTGCGATGAAAATAATAAGTAAATGTAATTACAAATCGGTAGCCACTGAGAGTCTAGGATGCGGTTGTGTGTGTGTGATAAATAAAATTTTATAATAAAAATAATTATACATACAATTTTAAATTTTAAGAATTCGACAACAGTTTTTAAAATGATCTTTGAAAAAGGCTGTAATAATGTTTAAGAAATTTTTTATTTTTGGATTTTTCAGTCTTTGCAATTTTCCTGGTAAAAAATTCAAATTTTGACATTCAAAACTGTGATACATTCACTCAACCAGGTGATTAACTTGCGCTTGTCATGTAGTGGAGCACAATTGACATTGCGAGATTGCAGATCAATAGCGTTTTTTAAGTTTTTTTTAAGTGTTACGTTTTTGTTCGTACCGCTGATGATGGTCCAAAGAAGGACCAAAATGTTCGGTTTGATTGTCAATACCATATCATAATAGTGTTACATTAAAATAATCATTATATGTTCATAGTCATTATATGTTTAACTAATTACTTAGTTACTCTTTATTGCCCTTTATCATTTATTTTTATATTTAATATCTTGCAAAGATAATAAGAGTCCTTAAATGAAATATTTGTTTATATTCTTGATACTTAGTATATTTTTTATTTTATAAATTTTTTGAAAAAAATTGTAAAATTTAGAAAAGTTTAAAGTATTTAAAAGAAATCTTTATAAATTTAAAATACCTATAAAATTTTTTTTAAGTATAAATTTTTTTCACCAGGGTTATAACACACTTTAAGAATTTGGGTCGTCGAACCTGTCCGTACATCTCCGCGGGATTCCCCAGGAGTTCGATGGCCGTGATAAAGCTGGCGGCCAACGACATCGCCGTAGGGATTGTGCCCATGCTGGAGCCACCCAGCAGAAAATCTTGGCTAGTCTCCTGTTTTTTGGAGAAGAAGCCATAAAAAGTGCCGATCAGACAAGAAACCAGCAGCATCATGGCGAGCACCGTGTAATCCGCCCATGAGAAATAGTGAAGCAGGGTGGGATGATCCGCGTGACACTTCTCCTCGGCACTTTTTACGCGCCGTTGCTCCGCGGACGACGCCGACAGGAAGAGGAACAGGACGAGAAGATGCTGTCGCATTATCTGAAAGTATAATATTTATTTTAATGGCTTCTCGTATTTTACATATTTTAATTTTATGCAGGATTAACTGTTATTCTTATATAATTCCTCTGGTCAAGGCAATATTCTTCGCAATAAAATTATATATAGATTTTAAAATGCTTATGTTAACATCTTTATTAGTATTATTAAGATGTTTATGAATATAAATATTAAAAATTGCTTGTCAATTTAAAATTGTGATATTATTATTCCGAATTTGATTTAGGGCTGTGTTTCAAGACTAAATTTGTTAGTACAAAGTTAGCGTAAATTAGAAAATGTAAAAAGTCACAAGAAATATTATTAGGTACCGTCTTGATCGAACATGATGTTTTTTCATTTACAACAAATTGTAAATATCTTTAAAAATTCGACATGTTATTCAGAAATTTATAAGTCATCAGTTTAATTATAGTATACAGATGTACACTTTCTTGTGGCGGCTGTTAGTTTTAATTACGTCATTATCTGTTGATCATGCTGAATGAATTAATTATCAGTCAATTATGATTTACTTCATAAATTATATAAGATGTTTTATGATTTTACCACATGACTGCGTACCAATGAATTTTACGCATGTCAAGTAGAATTCTGAACATGTAAATATTCGAAATATTAATTAATTTGTTAATAAATCATCCAGTATTAGAAATTAATGTAAGAATGTTCGTGTTAAACGTTGCAGAAAGATCTGGAAAGCTGTTTAATACGATTTATGAGTGTTTTAACAACACTCATAAAAATTGATATACGAAACTGTTTCAATTAATTCTTTCGTTTGACATCGTTCACCTTAAATTTAAATCTTATCGATCACGTCAAAGATATATCGTGCAGACTCAAACGTCATCGGTATAAAATTGATCGAAATATCAATTAATTCAAATCAATGTGTCAATGTAATGTTAGTGAATGGTATGGAAAATTTATGAAGTGCTAAAAAGGAATGTTGAATTTACTTCATACTTATACTATTCATAATTTTTTGCAAATTTAGCAAGAAATTATATTATTTATCCATATTTGTCACAATTTTAGAATAGAATAATTACTTAAAAATCATAATTTATCAAATTTATTATAAATAATTACCAAGAAAATATATAAAGTTAACCTCGATATTCAGATATCGAAGTTAAACTTTAATAAATTCTATTTAATAAATAGATACAAAGATCAAATTAAAAATTATAATATTTGGATCTAAGCAAAACAAATGCGAAACAGTCTCATTAAGTAAATATTCATAACATTAATTTACATAAAAGCCTGAATAATTAAAATAGAAAAGCATACATCCTCATCAAGAAAAACATGTAATTTATTGGTTGTTTATCGACAATTAATTTGTTGCGTAATATAAAAGTAACGAGAAAATGCAATATAATGATTGATGTGATTAGTTTAATGATATTTGTGCATGACTATAAACAATAATTACAAGTAACTATCATCAATATTGTTATTAAATATTGACTAAGACATATGTTAGAACTGGTTAGAATTATAATTCACTGGTTAAAACCGGTTGCTTCAATATCGAAATGTAACCTGCTAAGTCACAGGTAGAACCGTTCATTATAATTTTTTGACTTTATTTAAATATAATAAAATTTATAAACAAATTTTCTTAATCACTTAAAAAGTAATCAATATGATCACAATACTTTGTTTATCTTATAATAATTATATTATATATAATTTATATTATGTTAATATACGTATAGATTTTATACATAAATTATAAAAAAAACGTTGCAGCAGTAACTTTATTAAAAAGAAATAAAAGAAATTTAAATTAAGAAAAAGGAATCTTAAAGATTAAAATCTTTACTTTCGAAAGGTCAATATGTTTTTCTGAATTTCTGTGAGTACGGTAATTTTTACATAAAAAACAAAAAATTATAAACTGGACAAAATGGCAAATTTTCTTCTCATTTTGTTGACCTGTTACGTGTTCAAAAAACACTTGCGAAAATTGTCGACTTTCTAACGTAAAAGCTCAAAGTTTTCCTTACAGAATTCTTTTTAAAGAATGTTAATAAAATTTAATCCAACAGCATTTTCCGTGTGTGAAGCGATAAAATATTGAAACTCATTTAACATTATTTTACGCTGAAAGTGCGCCAAGCATCAAGAGCGATTATATAAATAATAACAAATAGGGTGTATATAAAGTGAACATGTTTTTAAAGAAATATTTTTTTTAAACGCAGAAATTTATTATAAAAATATGTAATTTGATATAAACATGCAAACACGCAAGCTGATTTGATACATAATACTTATAGAAATTGCAAAAAAAACAAAAATAAAATAGAATTTCCCTAAAATTGCACTCTCCATCGTATCATACTAACTCAATTGCATCAAGAATGTTAAAAGAGAAAGCGAGCAATCGTGGATTTGAAAGTTTACGCAGAATTCTTTTCGGCATATTTTAACTAAATCCTGGTGAAAAAGTTTCTTATAATATCTTAAAATATAATAATATATCTTAATATTTTATAATCTAACATTTTTAAGAATTTTTTATATTTTAAATTTATGCAGATTTTTAAAAGAACCCTTAAAGTTTCTTCTTTAGATTTTATAAGTTTCCTTTGGAAAGTAGATAATAAGAAATTTTAGAAATCTCAGAAAGTATTAGAATTCACATATGTGAAAAGAATTTTAGAAAAATTCTTCGCAGATAAAATTTTGCCAGTATTTTTCTGACAAATTGCTAAAATATGTTGCAACTAAATTGCCAACAAGGTGAGTTCTCATTTAATGCAATATTGCAAAAAAAGCACGTAAACTAAGTACAACTTCAACAGTTGCTGTAAAAAAAGTATTATGGCAATATTTCGGCAAAATTGTGATAACTGTTATTCACTATTATATAGAAGATACTATTATATAGAAGTATAAATACGATTTTTAGCAATATGCAAAAAAATTTAATTCAACAAAGATTTTTGTTATTACAATATAATATGACGGTTTTCGCAATTGCAAAGGAAAGGTACTTGCAAAAAAATGACTTGTAGAAAGACTTGTGAAATGAATTGTAGATCTCACCTCTTGATTGTTTCTTTCAAGACGTGGAACGAATCACCTGAGAGGATCTATGCGCAAGATGGACAATTCTAACGTCTGATCGCGCTTAGTCCCGCGACTCTCGCGTACCGATTTCCGATAGGAACGTGCGAAATTGCAATTGAATAATTTTGCTCGTTTTCCTAACGTAACGCATATATGATCGGCTGATGAGCTCCCCGCGAAACTTCGCTCTTATGCAAGTCTGCTCGTCCCGCCTGAGAGAACTTGTAGCTTCAGATGAAAAAAAACGCGGATATTTTCGAAACGCTTTCGAGCTTCCGACTTCCGTTTTCTTCGCGCCCACCTCTTCCACGATTTCCGTAATATGAAGGAACGCAAGTATTACAACGGATTAAACGGAGAACGGAATCGAGACTGATCGTTTTAATTGTCACATGTGTGCCTTTATACGGACGGTCCCATCATCATCCCCCTACTACTACGTAGCACGGGTTTCAGCATGAAACTCACCAAAACGGTAACAATCGTCTAGTCGTTGTATTGATAACATATCGATAAATCATGTAATGCATATGTCGTTCAGGGAATTTATTCGCGGTTTTACAATTCTACGTATTCACACAAATTGCGCATTTTCTTCGATTGCATTCTGTCAATTTAAATATAATTCTAAGAATAAATTTTATTTTTATAGGTAATAACCCAGATAGCATATATGATTCATATACATTTTATGTATTCTTTCCTGGATGTATTCATATTTTACAGCCGTTTAGAAAATGTGTATAAGATATTCTAGTTTAAATATCCACTTCTTAGAAATGCATTTTAAAGAAAAATGTTTCATATATGAAGTTGTACGGCTTCAGGAGGCGAAAAATATTTTTGAAAAAAATTAATTTTTTACGGTTTTTTTTATACAAAGGTTATTTTTAAAAATAATGGAATTATATATTTTTTTTACACAATATGATTTTTCTCTATTATTCTGCATATAAGAGCTTTCAAGTATAATTTTAATCGTAACTTAATATTATTATGCACAGAATAATAAAATAAATCCATTGATATATAATGAAAAATATGTATAGCTGCTTTAAAAAAAATACGTAGTTACATATTGCAAAGTTTTTTAAATGAGCAAAAGTGTTTTTTTATATTAACTGGTTCATTTCATTATTCTCTGCATAAAAGTAATAAGATACGATTATCAAAAAATTAATAGTTTACAAGAGATAGTTTATATTTTATAAATAATTGAAGATCATATAATATAAAAAAAGCATATAATTTCATTTAAAAATGGTAATAATCTTTATTTATTACTCTTAAAAAATTAGATTTTTTCGAAAATTAATTTTATTATTATTCGCGCGTCTCCTCAAGCCATATATATAACTTTTTTATATCTTTTTTCTTTAAATGCCTTGTTTGAGAGATATTTAAAATTGTCATGCAAAATAAGATCTTGCATATATGAAATTAACATTTGCGATTTTGAAATGTGTTTTAAAAATGCAATATTGAGAAATTTAGTTTCCACTTTTTTTCTCGTTAAAACATAAAACTTAATTTCCACGAACAATCAAAAGCAATAGTATTTACGTTTTGTACGTATTAATATAATAACGATGCCATCACTATTGCATCTTTGTATTGCACGGAAGATTACATCAGTTTGCATATAATTGAGACATAAAACATTTAAAGATTACATAATTAATTATTAAGATGACTCAACGAAACGGAGGTATTACTGCTTTTTTTTCAAATATTTATATATTCCAAGGTTAATATAATTAGCGGAAATTCATTAGAAATCATTTGAAAGTATACAAAATTAATGTAGTATAACGAGTTCATCGCCAATGACGGATGTCTGTTAAAATAATATGTCTTCAACATGGGACGATGCCCTGTTTACTGAATATCCGATTTTATAAGTTCATTCTACCGTCAGTGATTTATTTTATGACGAGAACAATACAGAAAACATAAAAGAAGAGAAACATGTTCTCATTACGGTTTCGTATACATTATTTTTTAGCGTATTCAAAATCTAATATATATTACATTATACCAGACATAATTAATAATTTAACGTACAAAGATATCGAAGAAATAATGAGAGAGGGAGAGAGAGAGAGAGAGAAAATATGTTTTTTAAATCTAATCTTTTTAAATATAATTTTTTTCTTTATTTTTTAAATTATTAAATTATAATTATATATATTAATATATTATACTGTTAAATTATTTTACTATTAATTTTATTATTCTCACTAATTTTGTATTTTTATCTTTTTTGTTGCATACAGAAGGGATTAATTTCTTCAAACGTTTGAGAGTAGTTTTTGACATGAGAGAGAGAGAGAGAGAGAGAGAGAGAGAGAGAGGACTTAAAAATAATATATTTATTCTTTTATATATTTTTTAAGTTTTGTGTTCGTTTCTTTTTGACAGACATTTAATAATCGGTACAGAGATCGGTACAGAATTCTGTATCGATTATTCTATGTGAGTAATGGAATGTTCATTATCATAATAAATAAGAAATGTAAATCTTAGTTAATTATTAAGCTGACAGTATTTTTTTTAACTTTGTCGCTAGTCAAATTGTATTTATTCAATGACGTTTCTCTCGGAGTACTTCACATAAGTGGCAAAGGAGAGTTGAAGTTGTAGTATATTTCTATTTGAAATTTCATTTCTATTGTTTTCTTCTCTCTCGTTTCAAAAATGTTAGATCACTTTTATACTTTTTATTAAAAATCATGATTTTTTCCTGTTTAATTATGTATGTGGGACATCTACAATTTTCAATGATATGCGTAGGATCGACTGTCGAACAGCCGATTCGCAATGCAAGCTAGGACAAGATGCCAATATCGTACGTCCAACGTATAAGAAGTCGCAGCACGCGCGAATCCAGCCAAGTCCACATTTAACCGGTTATGGTTTACAGGATGATAAACAAACTAGGTAGACGGGAATTTCTAACCGATCTAGGATTTATACGTCGATGTGCGTCAATTGAAATTGAAATTGCATAAATCATGCATTTAATAAAAATCATAATCTAGAATTTATGACTGTGGCAGACGACCTATCAAACGAAAATGATGTGTTCCTTGATCCATATAAATACATGAATAAAACATGTCTGTAACTGTATACAACAAAAAAAGAAAAAAACCCGAATGAATCAGATTTTTTGCGTCAAGGATACAAATACAAATTATTCGTGTGTTTTATCTCTGAGCGAATGATAATTGATTATATTTTTATCGATTTGTCACAAAAATATCGATATTGTATTTATATCAAGAGTTCCGCCAACAATTTCCTAAATTGTTTCCTAACACCTGCACTTCGAAAAGAGAACGTCCTGAAAAATTTCTCGGACACCCTGTGCATACAGTCGCGTTCAGATCTAACCAGATAATTCCGATTAAAATCGACGAAGGGCGGTTTTTATCCAATGCATTTCTATCAGCGCATTAATCACGATTCCTCGGACTCATGAGTGACGCTAACTGCAAAATACGTAGCGGTGCTAATTGCGTATATATGTACATGTAAGTTACATTATTAATTGTTGATTCATACGTGCGTTTAAAATAATATTGAAATAATATTTCATTCTCAGGATTAATGACGGGATGGAAATTTGACTGCAGAAATTTGCAAATTGAGAAGCGAACTCTTAATAATCTCCTATTAAATTTTTTGTTTAATTATGTCGAGCTCATTGAAAAATTTGTCTTACAAAGATTTATCGTTCTCAAGACAGTTCCGTTAATTTGAATACTACTCACCCCTTATCAAATTTTAATCGTAGAAAATCGTGTAGACGCTTCATAAATATTGTCAAATTATTCATAGGACAACAGATCCTTAAGTGGTCGAAACTGGAAAATTATGTTACGTTGACCGGATCAATTATGCGTATGCTTTGATTCAGATTATGGAGTACATAGAAACACATATACATGACCACACTGAAAACGAACTATTATTATTCTCACACATCATTCTATTCACTCCGTGATTGTACACGCGAAAGAGAGAAACTTTATTCCTATTAGAATCGAGGGAGAGAGGGCGCAACACTTACAGAGATTGTTGACGTCGAAAGCCCATGTGAGCGTGTTGTCAAAAGTAATGCGACGACATCGCAGGAATGAAGAGAATTACAAAGGTACATGTTAAAGGTACGTATATTATCTCATTATCTTGAGATAGAAGAAGATCACCGATACTGACATACCACTTTGTTTTTAGAAAATATTTCTTAAACAAAAGATAAAAATACAACTTCAAAAACATAAATACAAAGTAAAAAGTATCTTCTATCAGATAGTATAAGCAATTTTTATAATATTGTTTGCAATTTTGCAATAATTAAGTTTTTCGTAAGTTATGTAAAAATTAGCGTCTGATAAAATGGGCTCCAAAACTGACATAATATGCAATAATACCAACATTCCTATTCTATAAATAAAGACATATCCTATTCTGTAAAAAAAACTAATTTATGAAACTGTAAACATTTAAAATGACATAATATTATCAATAATACAGTCACTATTATTTTAATTACGCAATTTGCAAAAAAACACCGTAAGAATTTTCTTCTCGGATTCATAGAATTGGTTTCTAGTTGATTTGGTATAGAAATAAGCCACAAATATATGAATTATGAGTTTGTACTTCTTTAATTAGCTAAACAGATCATGATTTTATTAGTATTAATAAAGTGCAATAGTGTTAGTTTCTGAGAAATAAGGGGGTGTCACTTTAGGAGACCTATGTCAGTATCGGCGACTTTCCTCTACGTATATATTATCTCATTACCTTGTGAGATAATATAATATATATAAATAAAATTAAAACAATACAAATTCTCTCCTCCTTTTCAGGTAATGACATGTTTATATGATTTTCGAATAATGGCAAGTAACATAAATATTGCATTAATGTTCTTAGTTACAGACAAAGTTATGATAAATTCTGTGATTACATAGAAAAAAAGAATGTCATATAAAATTTACAATAATATTATAATTTCTTAATTAATATTAATGTATATTAATTCACATATATTATCAATATATTGGTAATATATTGATTTTTGCATATATGATCATCTATTTACTCTTAGCTCCACAAGGCTTCATAGTTTTTCTGGAAAAGGACATTTTACATGTTTGCTTTACAACGAATTTCTTAATTTTTGTTATTTCTTATTTATTATTAATGAAAACCTTCATTAAAAACGAGATGTCCTATCTTAATAAATGCACTCGAGTATTTCAAGAAAATAAATATCTTGAGATTTGATTTTTTTTCAGTTTTTTGTATGATTTGAAGGAAAATATATTTTAATTTAAAAAATTAGATCTTGGATGAAGGCGTCAAGATAATATGAGTTCAATTCTATTTTTTGAACTCATTAAGGCATATGGCTAAACTAGCAAAATTAGCAAAAAAGTAATAATTGGTAACAGAACCGGAGAGCATAAAAACATTTTTAACATAAAAAGCACATTAAAAATCAATTTTGCAACGCTGTTATAAACAAATTATTAAATATCGATTATAAAGAAAAATTGATTACAATTACGCCAACTTTTTCTGCAGGAAAAGTTACAAAAGAAACACACAGTATAATTTTTCTCTTACCATTTTCCAATAATGCAAAAAAGAAAAAAAAATCATAAATTATTAAAATTCGTTGCAGCTCGTGCAACCTGGACAAACAAGGTTAAAAAAAAATAACAATTGAAAAAAATTGTGTGTTTCTTTTCAGTAATTTTTTTTATAGAACCAGTTGGTGTAATCAATTTTCCTCTGTAGTCAATATTTAATTATTTGTTTATAATAATTGTTGCAAAATTAATTTTTGCAATTTACTTATAATGTCGTATTTGATTTAAAGAATCTTTTCATAGACATTTTCGTATCTATAAAAAAGATTAACTTTTAAGTTTTATAATTTTGGCACAACGTATAATGGGTCTTTAGCCCACTGTGTAACGATGAGAGCTATAATTTTCTCGTCTCTTTTTGGTAATTTTTTAATTAACAAAAATTAATGCGAAGATCGTTTAATTGAACGGCCACGAAGAAGCGTCAGCAACATACGTCAAAGAAATTAATCATCGCACGAAGGAAGATCATCGAAATGTTTGACACTATTGACAAAGGTGAAGCATTCGTTGCCGTTACGTTGATGACTTAATTGATTATCCTAACAAACGTCATTCGGTTCAGGAAGAAAACTTGAACCGGACGTTGTTATATAGTCTTTCTTTCTCGCTCCTCCCCCGCCTACCAACTAACAAGGTTTCAGTGGAAAAATAATTAAAAAGGACCCATTGAGAGCCCCGATCGGTGGTCCGGCAGAGTCGCATAAATTGAAACTGGTTTCAACTGACCGGCGTTAGTTCAATCTGGCGTATCAATCCGAACGAACCAGAAGCTTTCCGCTGTCACCTTGGTTTGTTCCCCTCCACCATCGTGCGATGGTGTACCATCATTTTGCATAAGGCTGAAATTTTTTCCTTTTTCCATTCTTTTGTCGCCTGGATATTGTGAGCATTTCGAAAGAAGTTGATAGTTGTTGCGTTATAGATAAAGCTGCGCAGCAAAGCCGCGACATGAAAATAAGATAGAAAACAGGATGCGTTTTTTATTTTCATTACACATCCTGAAATTATATATATATATTGACTTTGTAGCCAATAATTGATCAGCCATTTATAGACGATCTCTATTAACTGTTAAGAAAAACTATCCATCATAAATTTATATTAATAAATGATAATTCCTGATCGACATTTATTTACATCTGTTTAATACAAAATATCAAGTCTGCATTTATTCTTAGAATAATTTGTAAATGTGAATTCTGAAATATATTCTAAAACTTTTTTAATTTATAATTTCTGAAGACAACTTATAGAATCTGTAGAAGTTTAAGAAATTTTTTTATAAATCTTCAGAATTAAAAATACATATATAGTTATAAAAATATTATAAGATGCTAGAATTTTCATTAGAAATTTCACAATGGTTTTCGCGTTTTATTCGATTTTAATGTAAAACTGCAATTTATCATCTAAATTGATAGTGTAAAAAATAACCACAAAAATAGTGCATTTTTAATACGGGAAAGATTACACTGTTCCACAAAAAATTACTTTTTACTAGAACAAGACTAGTTATTTTTAATAATTTTTTGGATGTGTGTGCTGAATGACCGAATGCATTTTTTAACTTGCTTTATTACGTTACAATTTTAAGAAATTTGTAATTTAATTTGCAGGAAAGGACTATTTTTACGTATTTCATCACGATATGTGACGTACTGGAGAAGTTTTATTGCAATTAATATCATAATTAATATTTTTCACAATAAGTTCTTTTACAGGTTTCAGGATTAAATTTGGGGGATTATTAATATTTCAGATTGATTATGTTGAAAGTAATCAGTGCGCAGTCATATTTCTAAGATAAATTAATTTAAACATATATATATTTAACGTCTAACTTTATAAGTAGCGCGTCTATATATATATGTAGTGTTTATTTAACTTCTTCAGACGTTTAGCACTTTGCTATTATTGTTGTAATATATATTATGTCAATATTGTTTATTTCTTAATAATTGCTGAAAATAATTATCATACTTGAATTAATATTTCCTAGTAATTAATGTAAAATAATCCTTGGTGATAATCTTTCGTAAAATTCTTTATATAATTTTTAAGTTTTCCATGTAAATTATTAAGATTTTTCTAGAATTTATAAATACATAACTGTATAACCGTTTAGAAAATTTCTAATCTTTTTTATACATATTGGAATATTTTTTTAAGTGCTGAGGAAGTAGTCTTTATTTTTTTCTAGAGTATATTTTATAAATGTGTGTGAATTTGAAATATTCTAAAATATCTTATTCTATAATTTTTTGACAAAACTTCTAAAATCTGAAAAAATTGAAAATATTTTTTTTAGGAATTTTTTCCTAAATTTTTTCATAAAATATAAAGATATTTTTTTGTAAATTTAAAATATAAAATATTCTAAAGATCATATTTTTATAAGATATTTGAGAAGTTTTTCGGTGGAAATTTTAAAAGTCATTTACGTGTTTCAGTCGAGCTTTAATGTAAAACTGCAATTTTATCGTCTAAATTGATATTGACAAGCAATAGTTACAAAACACAATCGTATTTTTAACACAAAAAAACTATTTATTTAGATAAATATTGAATTTTTAATACTCTTTGAAATATGATTTATTGGCCATGAAGTTCCTTAAATATTAATAACATTGTTACACACTTATAAAATTTTATACTAAATATAAATTGATAACAATAACTCTCGAAAATGTCATAAATAGAAACAAAGGGCTAATGAGAGTACAATCGCGGTAATTCTTGCGATGATTGAATTTATTACATATTACTATAATTCAGACGTTTCGGCCTTCATTCGAGCCATCCTCAGTGTATCTGACCAAATAATAAATGTTGATATCTATGGCTAAACGAGAGAGTGACCACTCATTCCATCTACACCAATTCGTGATACAAGATTGGCTAAACTAGTAGCAACGATCGAAGATGTATTCCGTACAGCCATGAACAATTACTTAAAATTAATAAAAATCCGCAGCTTGTCCATATTAAAATTTGAGAACGTGGTATATCATGCAAACATTACAACGATTAACAATCGAATGAAGGCCGAAACGTCTGAATTATAGTAATATGTAATAAATTCAATCATCGCAAGAATTACCGCGATTGTACTCTCATTAGCCCTTTGTTTCTATTTATACTAAATACTAAAAATTATTTAAAGTAAGATACGGCCGTAATATTATTCAAATTTACATTCTTAAGTCAAAATGTAAGAACTTGCAATGAATAGTTGTAAAGAAGTTATTTAAAAAAGTAAAGTATTTCCAAAAAAAAAAGAAAATAATATACATTTTACAATTCATATTTTCGTACAACTGGAGTATACAAATACCACAGATGACTATTATTGGCCGGTTAAACTATTATTATACATAATTGGTATAATTATGCATAATAAGTAAAGTAAAATTTTTCCTTATCGTTAGAAGATTACATAAATACTACAGCCGCCGTAGATGATACAAGCGTAATGCCTTAAAGCTATTTTTTTCTATTGTCTTATGTCGCTAAATATTGTCAAGACTGTTTAAGAGAGAGATTCCCTTTAAGTACGTCTAAAAATTATGCGTATAAAGGAACTAAAGTTCAAAGAAATATGTCTCACTGCCAAATTTTTACATAAATACGTATATTTACTCTTTTAGATATTTCTATTTCTACACAGAGTACTAACTGGCAGTGCCAGAACGCAGCATGAAAAACATAACATTTATGTTGCAATTCGACATATACAATTATCCAACTGAATTTATGTACTAAAATAAAGTTATCTAAAGAAAATAATAAACTGCAAATAAGTTATTCTCACAAATACCTACAAAGGGTTCTATTCTTATCCTTAAGTCATAGATGCTAACTAGTTTTCCTAAAATTGCTGGAATTATTATTTAGGTCCCACGAGATGATAAAAATATTTTTATTTTCTTTCTTCCCTCTCTTGTGACTTAAACATCAATTTTTTCGATTATAAGTACGGAGTATTTATAATACCTAGCTAAGATTACAATTAAACTATTAAAGTTTTGTACAGATTTTATCAGCGGCATCGTCTTTCCCATGAATTACGTCGGTAAGAGAATATTTTCTATTTAATGAAGAATTTCTTTCATTCTCTACATCCATGCATCGCCTATAATATATACGCCGCGCTAACACGGGAAAGAATAAATTAGTGTCTAATTCTTCGTTTTGTTTCTTGAAAAACAAATGAGATAGGTTACTAATAACCAGTCCAAGTATAAATGTTATTAAGAATCCTAGGGGTGAATACCACATGTACGAAATACGATACAGATAGAAGTATGAACTGTCACCGGTGCTTCTGGAAAAAAATATGATAATACGTTAAACGACCTCGTATACGTAATATACACAAAAAAAAAACGATTTTGCTCAAGAGTATAAAAAGTGAACCATATATCGTATATCTGAAACTACCCGTAGTAAAATATGTTAAAAACAAATCCATTAAAAACAAAAATGTTCAAATTATACAAAAACAGCATAAAGATCGCAATGTCTGAAAGATATGGAATATTTTTGCTGTATGGGAATTTGGTAGTGTCTGTAATAAATTTTATCAATAGATCTGCAAGAATATAACAAAATGTAATGGCAAATTGATTGCAGAAATTAAAGCAGAAACTCAGCAGAATCTGAGCAGTAACGATTTAAATAATATTTCATTCAAATATTTACAAAATAACAAATTCTGTTTAGTTTTTGTCGACAATTTACTGATAGATTACATCGGTAGGCAAAATATAAGTTTAATGTAGACGTACATGATGACCACAGGATCTGTTGCTATATCTGAGTCAATTTGCTGCCAATGCAGTTATTGTTATAATGCGAGCAATTTTCTGTATATTATGCTGCATCATCAAATTTATAGAAGACAATTAAGTGATGATAAATTCCACAAAAAGTTTTGACGTTATAGCAACAAGTTTAAACGTTCTAACTATTCCAATAAATCAATATAATTTTCAGATTTGTGTTTCAGATTTGTGTTTCTAATTTTTATATTCTTCAGCAAAACCGTTTTCTTCCATGCAGTAACTATTATTTGATAAATCAATTACTTAGAGAAGCTCGTGACGTTCTGTAAAACGGACATTGTTATATTTGCAACATTATCACAGCCTTCGATAGTAGTAGGTAATTTAGGTGGTATTGGACGTGGCTGACCGAAGACTATCCAGAATAAAAATGAGAATGCTGTGAGAGCACCGATTATTGCACCGCTTTCCGTTGCCGATTCAGTACCCATACCAAGCGTGAAAACACCCAACAATGGACCCCCGACTACTCCAAAAATAGTTAATGAAGCCTACGAAAATAAGAATTTATTTTATTGCCTTCAATCTTACGCATCGAAGAGTAATAATGAGCATTACCTGAAGTAGTCCTCCTAAAAATTGCGCTAAAAATGCCAACGCAAT
>NW_017300059.1:396688-407527 GCF_001594075.2 Trachymyrmex cornetzi | reverse complement strand
CCAAGCGTGAAAACACCCAACAATGGACCCCCGACTACTCCAAAAATAGTTAATGAAGCCTACGATAAGAATTTATTTTATTGCCTTCAATCTTACGCATCGAAGAGTAATAATGAGCATTACCTGAAGTAGTCCTCCTAAAAATTGCGCTAAAAATGCCAACGCAATGGAAATAATACCGAATGTAAAAGCAAGCACTTTAGCGATGAAAGCTGATTTTGTGGGAGAAAATTCATGCCCAACACATTTTTTGTATAAAGGTTTCATGTAATCCTCCAACGTTACTGCCGCTAAAGAATTCTGCGCCGCAGATATTGTGCTGAGGCCTGCGCTAAAGATACCTGGAAATACACAGACAGTCCGAGATTAGTATTATAAATATGCATTGCACGTTTTTGTTTTAAAATTGATTTAATTATGAGAAAAAGAGTCCAAGATTAGTATTGTAAACACATTGATTCACTGATTGCTTTTATTTTAACATTACGCTTGAGAGCATATTTCAGACATTAAGAGTTTTTTTCATAATATGTAATTTCTATGAGATATTAAGCTCGAACCAGTCAATTTATGATAAAAGTATTACCTGCAACAAAGATGCCTGGTAAACCAGGTATATTGGACACTGTGTCCATAACGTACAATGGCATAAGCATATCAGGCGAAGTAATCCTTTTCTTGAGAAATGGATCACAGTTATGATATTTGCTATATATTGCCAATCCCGAAAAGCAAGTTGTAATCGAAAGAAGCGATAGAATAGGCCATGATAGCCACAAGGCTTTTTGTGAAGCTTTCATATTTCTGAAACAAAATGTATCTTAATAGAGTTTCCTCCAATATTTTAAACATAATTTAATCGGTAAATGTTATGTGAAAAGAGGAGATTATTTTATAGTATTTAATAACGTATATATATATATATTTCATAACATGAGCAAGAAAAAATTAAAATTATTTGATTAATTCGGCATCGTTTTACGTTACGATAAATAAAGTACCAATATCCAGAGAAATGACCGTCAATTCGACGGATCAATTCGACTCATTTTTCATTGGCTACTTTAATACATTTAATAATTTTTAATCTTATCCGGCGTTATTCATAAATTATTAAACTTACTTTACAGTCAACATACGCTGGATTTGTACTTGATTTACTCCGTAAAGTGATAAAAATGTACATAAACCACCTAACGTAAGCGACCACCAGGTATGTCTTACCGTTGGATCCAGCTCGATGCTATAACAAAAATAAAATATCAGTTAAAGTGTCCGAGTGTATACTAGTCGCCCAGTTCATGTAGATAAAATAAACAAGCAAGTGGAAATACCTATCAAACTCAAGCCGTTGTCCTTGCTTTGCAATTTCCCAGATTTGTCCCAATCCCCCGACACCGTTAGCTGCTGTGCCAATAATTAAGAACACGGCAGCAAACATGAGTAAACCTTGAAATACATCAGTAATCAACACAGCCTTAATGCCCCCTATTGTTGAGTAGAACGCACATACGAGGCCAATAATAACAATGCTGGCAGTCTTTGAAATTCCTGTTGTCGCCTCCAAGGCTAAAGAAGGAGCATAAAGTACCACTCCTGAGTATAAAAGCAGTTGAAAGAAGTAAACAAAACTAGCCATCATCCTAGCTCTTATTCCGAAACGTTTTTCTAAGTACTAAAAGAATATTTTTTTTAATATACGCTCCATTAAAAACTTCCAGCGTCAAAATCAAATTTCACTAGACTCACCTCGTAGGCGCTCGTCGCCTGCAACTTGAAGAATACTGGTAGGAATCCATAACATACGATCGGAGTGCCCAACAGATACGATAGATTTATTACAACAAACTGTGTCCCATATGTATAATTCTCAGCGGACACACCAAGCAGCGTAACAGCAGACATGAAAGAGACCACCAAGGCGACAGCGACAGGTATAATGCTCATTGATCGACTTGCAACGAAGTACTCCTGTGAAACACATTACTTTTCATTACAGCAAAAAAATATAAGAAAAAGAAACTTTGTTTTAATGGTGCCTAAAAAGTATAAGTTAAACTTTAAAGGTTCATCTTCCTTTATCGAGAAAGAGAGGGCATTTAGTAATAATAGCAGGGCATTTAGTAATAATACCTCCATAGTTTTTTGACGTCCTCCACTAAATCTGTAATAGACACCAATTCCAGCACTTATACATAGCATTATCGCTATAACCAGATAATCGACCCATCCTAAAGTATTTATTTCTTCCATTTTGTCTAAAGTAGTAGTCACGTCAGTAGTAGGTGTGTTGTCTAAAAGAAAGAAGATATATGTTTAAAAATAGATCGGGCAGATTTGTTGTTATACAATAATATTTAAACTAAATATTAATTTAACATATTATATTTTGCATATACTGCGTACAAAAGAAGGAAAGGGTAATATAACAGAAATAACGAGATATCTTTAATTCAGGCACTTGTTGATTCGCTTTGTTCATTATAATTTTAATAAATCAATCATATTCGTGTATTGACATTGGAATAATAGCACTAATAGCAGTTGATTTTGTTCGAATTATGCAAATGAATACATTTTTATATAACAAAAAATTTAAATCTCTTAATTTTAAAACAATAACGATAGTAAAGGGTATATAAGAGTTAATTTAAACAATTATGAGTGTAAAAAGTCAAGACATAAAAATATATTACATTATATATATTCGAAAATACACAATAATTAGTCATTACATGTTTCATTACATGCTTCCTGATTGAGCTATCTTCAGATAATCAAATAAAATGCAATAAAGTTATTACCTAAGAAGAGCATATAATAATGCAAATGAAAAGCAATATACGTGAATTGGATGACCAGACGAATGGTCTTCGTCTAGATGTGGCTTCGCAAAGACTCGGCAATTGCTCGCATAAGGACACCCGATTGCCAGGAATTTCTCGTGGTTCTGGTGAATACAACAATAAGTTAAAAACTAATTAGAGATAAAATAAATAAATAAAATATGACAATGAAATCAAGCAAAAAACGTCGACTCGATAAAACACTCACCTAAAATATCACTCACATTTTCGATTATTAAGGGAGGAATCATCGTCAAATACATTTTCATTTATCACAAAGCTATATTTAAATGCAATTTGCACTTATGCTCTTTTATTGTCTTACAATCTAGTAGACCTTGAAATAAGCTAGCAGCACGGAATTAACCTTATCAGTTAACAGATTTTCAACTAACAGAGTGTAAGAGACAATGCCTATTTATCTTGTTCAATTATTGATTTCGTCATCAGCTCATGCAAGTTCCTTCCTTATAATGCATTCCGTACACTTTTTCTTCGTCTTTGAGATTTTTATCGCACATAATGGGACGTGTCAAGCAACAAGTAAAAATAGTGAAAATAAATATTAATATCAGCTCCGCATTCCGCGCATGCTGATATCACACCTCATGCTCATCTCTCTCCTACTCCGAACTCGTGCGGACAGCGGCGATGCGGTCGCGTGAAATTTTATGACATAAAACATTGGTAAAACGCGAACTTTTCACGTCCCCGGTTGCGTTGCATGTTAATTCGGCTAGCCGTTCGGATGCACCGAATGATTACGTAAAATTGTCAATGACCTAGCGCGAAGTGTCGAGATGCGATACGGCGTGACGCATGACGTTCGTCGTACGTGCATATGCACGCACACAAACACACGCACACACACACACACACACACACACACACACACACATGCGTGAGTGCGCCGCCGCAATGCGTGTATGATGTGTGATATATATATATATATATATAAATTTATATATATGTATGTATACTTATGTATGTGTAGCAACCGCTCAGAACATTTTAAGTGTAACATTCTCTTTAATATCTAAAGCTGCTTCAATGACTTGCCTGCTTTAATGAGGATCAAAGTCCGGAGTCCGTCCTGTCCGTCTGCGACAATTCTGTCCGACCGTTGCTAGTGCCGTTGAACAAATACGCTGCGAGCGGTGAGACTCAAGGAAGACCTTCTCTTTTCTTAACAACCTGACGAATCGCGCATACTCCATGGTGAGCCGGCCCGTTTTTGTCCTATAATCATGTCAGTAAAACCTGAATACCTGAAATTTCTCTTCTATTCAGGGGATCCTATTACACTAGGGGTCAGCAACAATGTTCCGCACATACCTTACATGCCTTCGAAGAGATGCCTCTGTTAATTTCTTCGATTTCGACTGAAGATATAATTTCGATTGAAGATATACTTTTAATTATTATACCGGAATTCAATATTAGAAATTATCACGTGTCGTTTTAGTGCTCCAGAAAATTGCCGCGTGTTTTGTTCGAATACTGATCAAATTTCGCGTTTATACAGATATATCAATAAAATACAGAGTCGTCATTAAGTATTTTAAAAGATTTTAAAGGATATATAATTTTTCGTATTAATTTAAGACGAAAACTTTATATATTCGAAACGACGATATAGTTTCAGAGTGACAAAGTTGAATAAAAAATTTGACTATTTTACTTTTTTGAAAGAAATTTATTGCTGTAAACTGCATTTACATACGCTTTTTAATTCAATCTCATGAAACTTTAATTTGTAAAGTTCGCAAAAAATTTCAGATTTGACGGATCTCCATTTGTGTCAGTTAATTCCGTAAAAAATCAATCAGATCGTTATTTAAATTACAGATCTGAAAATTGAAGGTTTCAAGCTTTAAAATATTTTTTTAGTTTAATATTAAACAAAGTATTTTTTAATATCACAATGTGAATAGACAATAACTAGGAAATGAAAGCTTTAATGTCAAGTTTAAATAATTCGTTTAAATAATTCGGTGGATTTATGTATCATATTTAATCTTACAAATTACGCGCTGAATTTAATTTTCAATTTTGAAACATGATTCTAACAGAACTAGAATAATAATATCAAACAAATTAAATTGATTATTAAATTAAACGATGATAATGTTAATAATCCTGGGCAATTTTTGTGACCATCAAAAGGATATGGAGAGTACGGAGGTAATTGAAGAACGGTGACATTATCGACAATTGATATAAATTTGCGATTATCATAACATAAAATAATATTTGGATAATACATTATCAAATTCATAATTTTTTATTATATAATACTGCATAAATAAGTATACATACTTGTAATGCTGTAATATCTTACATATTGCCTCAAAATTACAACTTTTTTTCTCTACAGTAATTATCTCTATTGATAATCAAACTTGGGTGATAACATTAAATACTCGAAGTTTTAAATAAATTAAAATGTAGTATTGATGAGAGTTTTAAAAATATATACATGTCTATGAAACTAATAAATCATAAAATTAGTGATATATTATTAGTTTCTTACTCTTAATTACTTAAATTTAAATAATTACGCGAACTTTATTTTATGTACACCCAATATGCATCTATACGGTGTGTCCAGACGAATACGCGGCATCGGCAATGGACTGCATCATTCGATTATAGTCGAATAACATCCAAAAGTATACCGACACTGACATTAAAATATGCAGTCGATACGTCCCAGCCGAAATCGCTATTACCGACGAAATACTATTAAAAACCATTGATCTATTATGGAAGTTCGCATACTTTTATAGCATAATTTTCGTATAATTTTACAGAAATGTAAAATTTCAAATAGGGCAATCTAATAATTTGAAATAGCTTTGAAAAAGAAAAAATTGATAAAAGCATTAGAAACACATAAATTGATAAAACACTAATTTTATTGCATTATCATAATTTATTTCATATATATAAACATTTGATACAGTTTTTAAATTTTATTTGTAGAACTTATTATTAGCAATGGTGTTAATAATAGCTAGATCCTATAGGATATAATATATCAGAGAAAAATGGATGGAGTGATCAAGATTCAAAATTCGGTTTGGCATGGTACTGTTACTCGACTTCGATACATTCAAACATATAAAATAAAACACTGTTTGTAAAAATTATTAAATAAATAAATTCTTATGCTGATGAGTCCAAAACAATTTATTTGATATTTATATATATTTCTCCGTTCGAGAGATTATGTTTTTTATTCAAATATGCATATATATTAAATTTTCATTTATTTCATTCATTTATGCAAGTAACAACGAAAATATTTTTATTTAGTTTCGTAACAAAGCATTTAGATAAAAGTAAATAATTTTCAATATTCTCTTGAAATATTTAATATAAAAACGTGAAGATTTCTAGGTTAAATGACTTGACATGACAAATTGGTCACCAAGAACGTCATTAAATTTTTTTGTAAAATTATAATTCGATATTAAATAGAGCTACATTTTTCCTTAGAATAATAATAATAATTTCCTTTAGAATAATAATTTTCCTGCAAGATAAAAAAGAAAACTATACTCTCGAACGACGATTTATAATTTTTTTATGTGACGCTTCATATTTAAAAGGAATAACCTTAATTTTTTTACTTATTTCTCTCACGCAGAATCCGTTCAAAATTTTCGAAGAAGCGAGCTTCTCTGAGCTTCTTCGGCGAGATTACTTGATTCCGAAACAGCGTAATTTCTGCTATGCAGCACGCTGAATCTAATCGAGTTTTAATTGCATCTTACTCCTGCGAGTAAATGGTTGGAAAATAAGGTACGTGTTCTCGGTCTATATGAATAGTTGATTGAGAATCTGTATTGACTATGATCTTAATTTATGCTCGTTATATTATTAAGATACCTTACTTCAAATATACAATGAATATACATTAATGCTTAGATCGTCAAAATATCCTCGCGATTATAACTCAATGTTTGTAGAGGCGACTGTCAATGCATATCTCGCGGAAATATATCATATTATCTCCTTTCTTATAGTTACATTTATACGTTAATGCACCAAGAAGAACTTATAATCAATAAGATTGTCGGTTAAATCAGCTTCTCGACGAGAATATTATCACAATTTAAGCATACATATTATTATATATCATTACTAATTTGCTTTTTTAATAAATGGACTAGACTCGATTACTTATAATAATAATAATAATAATAGTAGCTTCTTAACGTTTAAGGATATTGCAGAGAAACGAGAAATATTTTCCGCAAGCTATAACAGTATAAGTCAGACATATATAAATATACACACAAGATTTTGAATCGAAACAGATTACTATCGGCGTATCTCCCTGTTATCTTTTACGTTTTCTATTTCTTCTTTTGTTATCAACATATATCTAACATCAAACGTATTCTATAATCATTAATCAGTTATGCATCTCTTTTAAAAATATTTGAGAAATTGTGACTTGAAAATTATAACATACTTCAGAGGAATATACAGGTACATGAAGAAGACATTGGGAAGACTTTAACACGTTAAAATCAAATTAAGATTGGTGATTGATAAGCAGATACTTTACTATAAGCAAATGTTTTAAAAGAATCTAGAATTTTCGCGATACTGTTGATTTATAAATATTTCACGCATGATTATATTTTATATTTGTTAGACAAGGAGGATATATCTGATAGTAATAAGTTCCGATGTCATCTTGAGCTGCATTTAATTACAAAGTCAATCAAAGTAGAGATTCAGATAATCGTAGATCAGGATGCAAATAACGCATGTCAGACAAGCCTAACTTTGATAAATGCTGCAAGAATGCAACAAATATCCGAGACATTTTGTTTTCCTTCAGTTATGAAAATAAAGAATGTATATAGTTTATGCACTTTTCTATGTGTTTCTCTTCAATACATTTTATTCGTTAATTATCATATGCGATTGGTGCATTGCTAACAATACTAACTGACAGAAAGGCATACAACTTACTCATTGAATAACTTTTCTAATCTTTGCATCCGATGCTTCGATTATGCTAAAATTGTAGACACTGTATATCTCGTATGTATGAACATATAAAATGTATGACGCGTTAAGAATGAAACGCGTAAGAAACGGAATTCGTTTATTATCCTTAACGGGAGCGTTGTTTTTGTACAACGTACCTGATACGTCTTACATATTATAGTTAATAAATAATGCGATGATTTGAAAAGTATGGAAGAGAATATCTAAATATATACCGCTCTCTTTATCTTTACTTTTTATCACTTTGATATGCAGTTGCGGATATGGAAAGTTATGCTCTTTTAAAAGCGCGTGGAAACAACAGCTCTTTTAATGTTATCTTAAAATAGCTTTTTTTGGTGCTCATATATTATATTCTTATTCGCGCGGATCTTCTTTGAAAGTTTATTCTTTGATGAGAGATGTTTTTGACTTTGCAAGTAAGAAAGAGAGAAAGAGAGAATGCGCTTAAAATTATTGGAAGGCCCACCTAGCGTTGCTAAACACGAATTACACGTATACATAAATAATGTGTGTATAAATTAATTAAGTACAAAAATTACAAACTTATTAACAAAATATTGGCAAGACGAGTTTAGCCGAATTAACGGACTGAATATCGCATCATTTTCCGTCCCTTTATCTGATCATCTAACAAGAATCTCAACATTCGAAAGAGAATAACTTAAAAGGAGTTTAACAAAGCTTTATATCGATTCCCGTTACAATAGTCTATTAATCAAAGCGTAAAATTATATCAAGAAAAATTCATAAAAGACTATAATTTTATTCTTATATTTTTAAAATAAGATATTCATCGCTAAATGAAACGCAATTATTAATATGCTCTCTTAATAACAAATGGTATATAAAGTATTTTTATAATCATGAAGATTCATGATTTTTTTATCTCTAAACGTCGTATTGCACAAAATATTACTAAAGACCAATTTCTACTTTTATAATGTAGAAAGATTAATCGACTAATGCAAACGGGAACTTTTACTTTTTTTCCAACTCGAATGAATAATCTATTTAATTATAATAAATTATTCAATGTAAATATATGCAGGAAGCCAAGAGTCGCGCAAAAATATTGAATTTTTTAAAAATATACGGTGACACTCTGAAGTCTCGATGTTCATAAAAAAAATGTGGTGTAAAGAGGAGAGTATAAATTTATCGTAAAAGAAAAAGAGATTACTTTATATTTATGCCTTATTTTGATAGTAGGAATTGCATTTTAATTTGTAAACAGAGAGAGAGAGAGAGAGAGAGAGAGAGAGAGAGAGAGAGAGAGAGAAACATCACTCATATATGTATAATGTATATGTGTGTATGTGTATGGAATGTTTATTGATTATTCTCTTTCTTGTATATTTAAACAAAATTATCTGTTCGCCTATTGTAATAATCTGCATTTTTTAAATCTTAATCATCCTTTCTTACTCTGTATGCATTCTTAAAATGTGTATTCTTACAGAATTGATTTGTCTCAATTGGAACATTTCCGATCTTCATTTAGAAAAAAATCACCGTCTTTTGTTTCCATAATTTGTATCACGACACATCGCTTAAAATTTTCAAATATCTGGATGAGTTTCCTCATTGTTATTTTTATGTTAATAAATATTACACTCGAGTACGTCTTCGTTCTGAAGAACAATGTTTAAATTACCTAACACATATCACAGAATCCACATTCTCTTTTAGAAAAGAAAAAGAATTATACAAACGCAATAGCACGGGATACAAAAGCATTGTACGGTAGAATTATACAAATATGTCGTCATGACATTAATACAAACTAAAGTCGCATTTGTTGTGCTTGTCGAAGATTGAAATAACAAATTTTATGCTCACATTGTTAGATATGAATAGCGTTCGACGCTTTTTGGTACAAAGGAATGTCGTTCACTACCCTAATTTTGCTCAATGTCATTGGGCAGTGATCATTATTTTTGCGCTATATTTTTCAGTTCATCGCAGAACAGGAATAGAATGTACATTTTTTTATTGTAATGTAAGTAAAAACAATACATTTTGTTGTAAATTTAAAAATAAAAGTCTAGAAAAAATTAAATCATGGAACGATATTCATCATATTATACAATAATTTTTTCTCAATTTTTATCTTTTCATAAATGTTTTATATTCCTGAATTTTGTTTTATATATTATAATATACGATAAAAATTGGTTTTGTATCTTAATAAATTAAATTTGTTATTTCTTCCATTTTAAAAAAGTTGAATTGAAATAAATAACGGAACATCTTTATTTTTGATAATCATTCTTTAACAATAAAAAAAATAATATAATTTTAAAATTTATTGGATATCTCTATTTATATTCTTCAATAGAGTGCTATTGCTATTCATCATGCAACTGCTGCATCCTGTAGTAGCGAATAAATGAAATTGCAAAATCGCCTTGCGATCGCTGCCCTTCATACACACAAGTTTGCGATCAGTGTCACATGCAGACTCAAACTGTGAATCCTGAAGAACATCCACTTATCGGTACGGATAAATTAATGTAATAAAAGTTATGTAATACTAGGTTGGTTATTAGCTTTGCAATGAGTATGTTACAGTACTATACGAATATTCTTAATTCTTTTTAATCGACATTATCTGTATGGTACAGTGACACGTTTTGGAATCAGCTTCGATGAGAACATCTCTTCTGAGATATCTGCAAGTAAAGAGATACAATGGTTTGAGCACGAAATTTTTATGTTACATAATAAGATACATAAAATGTTATTTTTATGTATCTTATTTTATTAAATGTATTAGTATTACAATTTTATTTTTTTAAATTATAAAATATACATATATACAAAAAAAAATCATTTTATATTCGTTTAAGGGGATCCTAAAGTCCTGTATTACCGACTAAAATATGTACAATTTTTGTATTGCGAATACTCTGTTTCTCTTTCACGGATTCGAAAATCCTTTTCCAGGATTAAAGTATAC